>NC_068315.1:32842500-32980560 GCF_025860055.1 Xyrauchen texanus
TATTTTTTGGGTGATTTCTGCCCAGGATTTTTTTTTATCAGCATTTGTAACACAATTTTTCAGCTTTGAAAATAGCTGGATTTTATTATTCTCCACCTCCTCCAAAAGAATTGTAACTTCATTTTTTGAAAATTGTGGTTTTCGCGTCATTTTCAGACAGGTCATATGAACACATAGCTGTATGGCAAAGGGACTTAAATAGGTAGGCTAATGATCTTAAGCAAAATATGCAACAGGTGTCCATAATATAACAATCACAGTGTTTTTAAAACCCATCATTTATTTTCATTTTAATTGTGCTGATCTATCAATATTCAATAAGAAATTAATAAATATGAAATTGTGAAATTAATAGTTATAGATTTTGGGATCAGAGAAGACAACATTGTGTTTATATATGTATATATTTTATTGTGCAAAGCATGAATGTTGAGTTGTTAACGTAATTACTCCACATCGTCACTAAGAAAGCGCAGTCGAAAAGAGAAAATAACCAAATTTACAGCAGGTGGCGATATGTGCTCATAGCACCAGTCCGCCATTAGATCGAAGAAGAAGAAGAAGAACGTCATAACGACAGCTCCAACCAATGTGGTTCAAACCATGGATCTGCGACACAGGTACCATGGTTTCGGGAAACAGTAGTGACTAGCTAGTTGATTTCTTTAAAGATGCATCGTACTATGGTAGTTAAACCAGCGAGTTGCATCGTTGTACGGGAAACGCACCCCAGATGAGGAGAGGTCTATCTCAGGCTGCTGGGTGAGCACTGAATTGTTGAAGGCGATTGAGAAGGGGTACCTTGTAATGGAGGTCTCAGAGGTGTGGCACTTTGCAGAGAAATCGGAAACACTGTTTTCCGATTATGTAAAGACCTTTCTGAAATTTAAACAGGAGGCCTCAGACTATCCCTCTCACGTAGTCACCGATTCAGACAAAAAAGCCTATATCGATGATTACTTTAAAAAAGAAGGGGTTAAACTCAATCCTGCAAAGATCTGTCACAACCCTGCTCAGAGATCTATCAACAAATTGTTGCTGAATAGTCTGTGGGGGCGTTTTTCAATGAGAGAAAATCTACCCACTTCTAAACTTTTGAAAGACCCAGAAGAATTTGCTCACATCATATTTGGCTGTCAGTATGACGTTAAATATTTCACATTCGTGTCTGATGAAATTGCTCTGTACAGTACAAACATGACGATGGAGCCATGTACAACACACGGGATGTGAATATATTTCTGGGGGCCTTTACAACAGCACATGCACGGTTAGAATTGTATAGCCTTATGGATAAATTGGGTGACAGATTGTTGTATAG
The DNA here is from genome assembly GCF_025860055.1 of Xyrauchen texanus. Lineage (NCBI taxonomy): Eukaryota > Metazoa > Chordata > Actinopteri > Cypriniformes > Catostomidae > Xyrauchen > Xyrauchen texanus. The sequence goes on from NC_068315.1 coordinate 32,843,822, forward strand.
CGACACAGACAGCGTTATCTTTATCTCTAGAGTTTGGGACCCTCCTCTGGGTTCGTATTTGGGGGATCTGACTAACGAAATCGGCAATGATGATCACATCACAGAATTTTGTTCAGGAGGGCCTAAAACATAAGGTAAAGTGTGTATGAAAGCAAAGGGTATAACTTTGAATGCTGAAAATTCTATGGTGATTAGATTAGACACTTTGATCGGTCTTGTTGACAGTTATGTAAAATCGCATGACACCAAACACATCCTAGCCTACACAGACAACATCGTGAGGAATAAAAAGAACTTCACTTTGCAAAACAAGTCAGTTGTTAAAAAGTTTCAAGTGGTGTATAATAAGAAGCAACTATTCCCTGATTATACAACTCTACCATATGGCTACTGATAATTTTTTAAATCACCGCAGTGTGCGGGAGGTTGATGGTTTTGATTTTAGACTTCAACATCCTTTTTCATGTGTAATAAGTGGACCTTCAAATTCTGGAAAGTCTTATTTTGTAAAAATGTTGTTGGAAAATGCTGTAAATATGATTTCTAAAAAGATTGAAAACATTGTGTACATTTATGATTGCTGGCAACCTATGTATGATGAACTGTATAAATTGTATAACATTAAATTTCTGGAAGGAATACCGCAATCTCTGAATGATGATGTTTTATTACCTGTCAATAAAACAAATCTGTTAATAATTGACGACATGATGAAGGAGGCAAGTGGAAACTCTGAAGTGGAAAAGTTATTCACTCAATACGTTCACCATAGAAACCTCAGCGCTATTTATATTGTGCAGAATTTATTTTTCCAAGGTAAATCCAGCAGAACAATCAGTTTGAATACAAATTATTTAATATTGTTTAAGAATCCTCGTGATAACAATCAGATAAATGTGTTGGGAAAACAAATGTACCCCGGAAATACAAAATATTTTATGGAATGCTATCAAGATGCTACCAACCAGCCTTTTGGATACCTCATGATAGACTATAAAGCAAAAACCCCTGAATGTTTTCGTCTCAGAACGGGGTTGCTTTCAAACCAGCCAGTAGTTTACATTCAAAAAGAAAACCGTGATTTTGGTAAAATGTCTGCTAGACTATCTAGAAACCTCCCCCTGTTAAAAATGCTATTTAAAGCGACCCCCATGCAAAGGCGTCTTATTATGCAATCAGCATCTGACGAGCTCATTTTAACATTGTGTGAGATTGCATTTAATGTACTCTATGGCACAATCCCACTAACGAACCAGCAACATAAACGGTTGAAGAGGAGAAAGACTGAAATTAAATACATAGCCAATAAAAAGATTGGTGTGTCCACAAAAAAACGCATGCTCAACCAGAAAGGAGGATTTCTTCTTCCGCTTTTGAGCATAGCAGTCCCCTTTATTACAAGTCTGATAACAGCTAAACAAGGTTGAAGATGGAGTATGCTGAGAAGCTGTTTTTAGTGTCTCAAAACCAAATAGATCAACTGAAGATGTCCAATACCCGAGAGTCTATTCAACAAACCGTGGAAGACGATCTGGATGTTGCTATAAGAAATATTTTGAATAAAGACAATTTAGATACTCATGAGAAGGCTAAGCTTTACACCTCGGCTTTACAAAGATTTTTAACGGTAGTTAAACAGGGTGATCGAGATAGTAACACATTAACGCTTGCATTAACATCCCCCAATGAGTCTCGCAAAGAACAATCTGTTAACCCTGTTGAAGATATTATAGCAGATGTATTGAAAAATGTCCCATTGAGATGTGTGAAAAATGCAAGATCCATCATGGATAAAATGTCTAAAGCCAAAGAAATGGCATCTTGGAACGATTCGGGGGAGTTTGTATTTAAAGGCATTACTATACAGGGATCACACGTGATGGATCTTGTAAAGAGTATTACGGCTCCGCATAATATTAGGGATGACCGTAGACCTCATGGATGGACTGAGTTTTTGCAGGCAATTGCTACTTTAAACATCCCCTATTCAACAGTGCCAAACCATAAGGTTAGACGTGTAATAAGTTCATTTAAAACCAAACCGTCTACATCGCCCTCTACCTCTACGGGTCAAAGAATGTATTTAAGTACGCCTTCTTCTAAGGATTCAGATGTATCACCGTTTAAATCACCGTCTCTTGATCAAAACGTATGGCTGTCATTTTGATATTGTATAATTGTATATTCATTTTTGTACAAATTAATCATATGGTATTCAATAAAGCTATGACATTGGTACATTTGACATTGTGCTCTTTTTATTTATTTGAAGCAAACATTTACAAATCATGTGTTTAACATAAACGTTTCACCCATTTGCACACATTGCATACACTTAAATGTAGTACTATTACAATGAGTTATCCTTAGTTTTTTCACAAAATGCGACACATATTCATCATTTTTAATTAAATCATCGCTATAAAGCATCATAACATCATCATAAGCACGACCTCGAATCATATGATATAGAAAGAAAATACAATGATGACCGCATGTGTCAGACATAAAATGCTGAACTTGTTTAGCTGAATATTGAATGCGTGTTGAATTCGTTTTTAGAAAGGCAGTGATTGATACAGGAAAACGAATAAAATCAGGACTATTACCGAAACTGTCAAAGAAAAATGCTGAACCATCCTTATTTATGTAAATTGCTAACCAGTGTTCACCGGGGAGATGTGCAGGGTCTGTGTTGATTATGGCTGACGTAGGTAATGTTCTTAAGGGGTCCTTCGGTAAATGATCACACGGTAGTACTCCAAGAAAATGCGTGTTTTGTGTGATTCTGTCTATAGCCGCTGTAAGTTGTATGGTATTCATGTTTTCAATTAATAGTAGTCAACAAGTACCTGTCTTCGGTTAGAAACTTCAATGATGTTGTCAAAAACAGCATAAACAATCAGATTAATGGTTCTTGGAAGCGGTTGTCTGAAACGTACTTCTAGTCTGATATTCCCAGACTTAACAAGCGAGATGTGTTGACCACATTCTTCGTCTGGAGTGAGGTTGAAACCATAAAGTGTATTACACTGCAGAAAATCTTCTCTGTCGATTACCAACGCTTGGTTTTTTAGATGTCTTCCAGACGAAAGTGCAAGCTGGTAAAATTCTCGCATGGCGGTGCCTGCTCCAAAGTCAGGTTGTAATGGTTTGGCGGGGTGTTGCTGACCATCCACATAAACAGCTAGAAACTCCAGATCGTAATGCTTAAATACAAAAGGGTTTTTATCGTATGCCCCTGTAAAAGCATCATTATCGACCATACCCAATATGATGGATTTGGGTAATGTACCTAAAAACAGGTTTTCCTGGTTTGATACACGGCCTCCAGCTGGTATGGAGAAATTTTTCAGGCAGACCCTGTCAATGGGGTATTTGGCAGTTGTTGAGAGTAGTGCTTGAACGTGCCCCAGTCTCACTCCTGGTGATACAGATACTTTTTTAACAAACAGAGAAGCTGTCAAAATACGCAGTTTGTATGCTATAGCATCACTCCTCATTAGACAAAATTCATCTTTGCCTCTTGTCAGACGGATTTTAATGTCCACCCCATTAAGCATTAGTTTTTCTTGAAAGAAAATATCACTGTGTATTGGTGTAAAAGCTCAACTACTGCACTTTCGTTGCTAAAGGCAGCCCTCTTTGTCAGACCAATGTTAGCCCCTGCCGGATCGCCTGCATCCATATGTCCGGCAGAATCTTTGTAAAATAAACCTGCTCAGAAAACACTTTCCAATGTATCTTTACCATAGTTTAAAAGGCATTCTATAATACATCGATAGGGGTAAGTGTTTGTACTCTGCGAAATTAACCTATCACCAAGCGATACGTCAACCTGTGAAAAAATAGTGTTTCCTGGATAATTGACCAGTCCAACAGGAGTCCCATCTCTGATATTTGAACCGTCCGGATTTGTGATTTTAACACGCATGTAAAGCAGTGTATTATTTAAATCTATATAATCTTCACCATTCCCCGCTATGAAAAATTCCAATGGAGCGCTGTCCGATATCGCAGATAGAGGAGGGATTTCAATGTATGTGTTTTTTTCAATAGCCGTCTGCGTCATCGGTACTGTAAACAGATCCAGTTCGGATTTAATACACTCTTCGGACATGGTGTGTAGTAGTGCCATGGTTTAGAATATAGTTTTAACAGATGAAAAACGCTTCACAGCTCTCTTTCGTTTTCGTTGCCTAACTGCGGTTTTCTTAGGGGGTTTCCTGGTTTTCTTTACCGCCTGACCACTCCTCCCCCTCCTCATTCCAGGTGGTTTAGACCTCCGTTTACGTAACATAACATTAACCCCGAACCGTTTTGAGATTTATCATTATTATTAAAGGAATGTGTCATAGCTCTGGTAACAACGTCGCTGGCTATGTTTTTAGCAGCGTTTTTAAGGTGTGGTTTGGCTATGCTGAAACCTCTTTTTAACAACGGAAGAGCCATTCGAAACAAACCCCTGAAAAGGCCTCCGAGCCCCGCCCCATACATGACCCCTCCCCCAGAAAACCCCGGCATTCCACCGCCTGCTTGAGTTTTATAATAGTTTACGAGTGGGGTCCATTTGGTACGGATTATAATACGCCATTTTTAAAGGATCAGTTGTTTCACAGGCCTGAAGTGTAGTTTAACGACGACTTTGCCGTAAGAAAATGGCACTTCCCTGTTTCTGTCGTCTTTGAGCTCAATACAAATCTCTCCAATAGAATGTTTATTCACGTAGTGTGAGTGACAGAGTACTCTGTCATATGCAACACTGACTATTTCACGATCCGATCCGGTTATATGTACACATCTCAAAAGCGGGGCATGTGCATCACCCACAGATTGATATTCGATAATATCTGTGTACATGTACATGGTGTAAAACCCTCCATTTATGTCTGCTTGGTGTGGCGCGTACACTGGCGTAAAACCGGGTTCGATGCTTTCATTTCCAGTATAATCATTTACAGCTACCAATGGTTTCTTCGGTATTACACCCAAAATAATGGCTAGTTTACCGTGGAATGTTAAGGAACTTCCTGGTGCCGCCATCATGAACACTTTGTTTTTCACATGATCGTAGCCAAGACGTGCATGTCGAGGTAGCATAGCATTTAGCTCCTTAATTACAAACAAAACTTCGTCATAATAACCACTTTTCAGCTTTATCTTCACAAGATGACTGATTCCGTCGATAACCTCTCTGAATTGGACTTTCGCATCATCATCAGTAATAGTGTACCATGATCTAGGGTATTCAATTTCAGCCACACCCACCTCCCAACGACCTTTTAAGTTTATAGGTTTGGCTAATCTTGTTCTGTAATTTGAAATTCGGTTTTCGGGTAAAGATCTAATGAAGCATTGCATGGCAATGTAACATAAAACCCTGCTTCATCCATGACCGTTTACTGCAGAAATGAAGTCAGGTAACAAATGTTTTATTTTTATATACTTTAAGAGGTTTGTAGATCTACAACAGCTTTTTCATTAACCCAGCTGTCAAACTTAGGAGGCCACCCTACCCATCGTACGAGCACCATGGATCTTTTACCGTGCTTCTTCTTGTCTAATATCTTTTCTACTTTAAAAGCTTTGTCCTTATCCACAATAATTTTTTGTAACTCCTCTTCATAAAATGATCCATCGATAAAGTCGCCATCGTAATCAGATAGTTTGTAGACTGGTGGTTGTTGTGGTATACATTCGGTTATGGTGAAGAACTCATCTGTGTAGTTTTGTTCATAACCCTTGGTAAAAGGACCCCTCATCTTTGATATTCTAACCACGTCGCCGATTTTGAATTTAAATACAGGCATCTTCTTACACACATTACCATACAAATTGTCATAGACGACCGGTTCATTTTCTTTGTTGACATCTACAGGCCTCATTTTAATACTTCTGTGATAACTACTGTTGTATCCTTGAATAATGTCTTGTAAAACATTGATGTAGCGTTTAGAGTTTATAGCTGTTAAATAACGCCACATCCGTCCTTTTAACGTTCTATTAAAACGTTCAATAACGCTTGCTTTCAATTCACTCCCCGTGCTGAAACGGTAAATGTTGTGTTTTTTAGTTAGTTGTTGGAAATGCTTGTTAAAAAATTCCTTCCCCTTGTCAGTCTGAATTTTCTGAGGGATTCTACCCTCTTGTAGTATTGAATTAAAGGCATTGGTCACCGCCAATCCAGTCTTGTTCTTTATACAATGTACCAATGCATATTTGCTAAACACATCTATACATGTGAGAAGAAATTTAGTATTGTCATTTTCCATAGAATATATTGACATATCTACCAGGTCCATTTGAAACTGTGTATCAATACCATAAACAACGACCCTATTCCTTTTAAAATGATGTCGAAGTGGTCTGTGGAGTGTATAAGCATCTTGACTGGCTAACCAGTCTGAAACTTTATCACTTAGCAAATCACCACTTTCCTCTAATACACCACGTTTTAATCTTCTCACACCCCCTAAAGAGCCGGGGTTTGATGGTGTGTAGTACACCTTATGCAATTGCTCGGTCATGTTAACAGATCAGACACCACCTAAATAATGAAACAGTGATTCTATAAAAGTATCCTTTTATTTTAAAATCAGGGGTAATCATACAATACATGCTTAAATAGTCAAATAGAAACACCAACATCAACCAATGTCTAGATATTGTAGGAAATTAACGCATGTATCAGTATTTTTGTCAATCAGGTAATTAACCAGAGTATCAACATTTTCAAAGACATGACTATCACTCCTTTCGTTTCTTGACAATAACATCACACATGTATCCGTCACAAATGTACATAAGCATATTATATCAGATATTTTACAGACATTATCGCATTCAAACAATGAATTTAGAATGTTTTTAAGCAACAAACAGGGAGAATCATTCTGGTAGGCATAGACTTGTATCATTTCAGTCCAATTGTTTGATAGACCTCTGACTATATCATGTGTTTTTTTAGACAAATCAGCCGTTTGTTAATATAGGGTTCATTTACAAGCTTGTTTTGTCCACAACGTTCGTCATTAATGATCTTATACAGCATATTGGTTATTTCACATTGAATTCGATGTCTCAGAATAAATGTAATCAGGCCAGTAGCTCCGCAGCAGTTCCCCATTGTTGGCATCAAACTTTGGACCCAGCCGAACAGCCTTTCCAACCGTCCACAGCGTCGTAGACAGCCTGTTCACAGGTATCATTCACCAGCTTCTCACGGATTTCACGCACTCTCTGTAGAATGTTCGGCTCCTCTCTTAGTTCACACAACACGCCTTCGACAACTCCATGGATTCTCTGAGGATGCGGTGTCAATCCAAATAGTTTTAAAGCCTGGCCGATGACTTGGTTTAACACAGGTTTAAACAGTTTACTGGAAATTTCTTCAAAATGAGTGTAAAAGAAATACTTGTCAGGATCAAACAAGCACGTGTGCTGGATCTGACTGGGGTGATCCACTTCACAACCGTAGCACAACTCTTTTAACTTTAAATCGAGGAGATGATCCAGAATGACCACTATGACTGCTTTTATGAAATTGAACCCCTTCACACCAATAATGCCATCCGTGTCGTCCTCTCCCTTAAGAGCCGCTGCATCCGGAAGTGGGCATCCTGATCCGTGGGATGAAATGAACGTTAGATTGCTGTAGCCAAGCTCCATGCAAAACTTGTCAAGCCAATGGCCGATGTCAGAAGACCCTACAACAGGGTCATCTCTTGCTGAAGTATCTGGGTCATTGGGTGATGCGACGGGCCCAGGAAGATATGTAGTAAAGTCTTGAGACATGTTGGTTTGAATGTTGGTTTGAAATGCGGTCAGTCACCGCCAGCCTTTAAGGTCTGTAGAAGGTGGGCGGTGTTACACGGTCACTCCCACGCTTTTTCGGGGTCAAACAGGCTGACCTTAATTACATTGTATTGGTCATTTGCATCACACCATTTAAACAGTTTGTCTATCTTTGAAAAAACATCATTCAGTATAGGAATATCTTTCCACTGAAACAAAAACTTCATTTGGAAACATTCATTGTGCTCTGTCTCTGGGAAAGGACACCCTCTGTCACTGAGACCCTGTTTGTCCTCGCTGGTAAGTATGTAGACATGGTCAGCCACCCTCTTGATAGTGTGGTTACCAAACACACGGTCTCTTGGAAATGATTCTGGAGATGCTCCATTATTCAGATCCCTCCAAACACGATTGTAAAATACATCCCAGTCCTTTTCCGTGAAATACAAACAATGGTCTTCATCCATTGCATCACCCTTGTTGAATAACTTAACAGTACAAGATGTTCTGTCAAAGTCGTACACACACAACTGTGTGTTGTTTAGATGAAATTCATATTTCAGATCTTCTAACGGCTCATGGAGAGACCTGGTCATGCCTGGACCATGACATCTCCTCGGAGCCCAATATATCTTAGTAAGTCTTTTTACATCATTTAACATTGTTTTTTTAGGAGTGCTGGGAGCAGCCATTGCACAAGTGGAAATCACAAAATACTTGCTGAATAGTTGCAAAGAACAAACCTAACCCTTTTTAAATACACCGATGGGGGTATCAGAACAGACACGCCATATCACAGCATGTAGCCTACAACTACCGGAGAGGGGTTAGGGGGGCGGAGGGAAAGGTCAAATGTACAGCAATTAAACCATAAATCAGGGCCATAAATCATTTTTTGTTACAACGTACATAATACATACTACTGATAGGCCTTAAAATACATCCACAGGTAAACCTCCAACTGACTTCAATTAGCCAATTAGCCTTTCAGAAGCTAAATGGCTAAAGGCCAAATGGCCAGACATGGGAGAGTCCTGCCCTTCCTGCCCTGAAGGGGGAGAATGTGCTGTGGAAGATACATCACAGGAGGTAAACAAGGAAACCGAAAAACTGTGGAGCACTTACCCCAGAACAGGGCATGTAGCACAAGTACTGGGTCTGGCCACAAATTCCTCTGCAGAATTTGTGAGTCAGAGGGCTAGGAGGAAGAACATCCAGTGTTCACAAGTCATCAACACGCATGGGAGAGAAGAGCACGTGACTTCACCTTCTTGGAGGGGAAAGGCGCTATGTACAAGCGGCGGTACACCTGGCCAGCTGTCCGTGTAACGAAACTTACTTACCTGTTTGCACCTGAAAGAACACGAGACGAAACCAGCTCAACCTGGAACTTGTAAAACCTCGCAAAGGTATTGGGTGTTGCCCAGCCTGCTGCCCTACATATGTCTGCTAGAGAGGTGCTCACTGAGTAGAGAATCACTGCCTGGACCTGTTAGGGCAGCGCTATGGTGTCCACGATCCAGTGGGCAATCCACTGTTTGGAGACAGCGTTCCCTTTCCGCTGTCCACCAAAGCAGACAAAGAGCTGCTCAGAGCATCTAAAGCTCTTCGTGTGATCCAAATAGATGCGCAAAGCACGCACCGGACAGCAACGATAAGGCTGGGTCTGCCTCCTCTGGGGGCAGCGCTTGTAAGCTCATCACTTGATCCCTGAAGGGGGTCATGGGAACCTTGGGCACATAGCCCGGTCGGGGTCTCAGGATCACGTGAGAGTCTTCCAGACTGAACTCTAGGCACTCTTCACTGACAGAGAACACTTGCAGGTGCCCAACCCTCTTGATGGAAGTAAGCATCTGGAGGGCAGTCTTCAGAGAGATTGCCTTTAAACTGACTCGAGGGGCTCGAAGGGGGCTCTCTGTAGGCCTAAGAGGAGGACCATGGAGAGGTCCCATGAGGGAAAGAGGCATGTTCTAGGAGGGTTCAGCCTCCTGGCGCCTCTCAGGAACTTGATGATCAGGTCCTGCTTAGTGAGGGACTTACCTTGAACCACGTCGTGGTGTGCTGCTATAGCAGCTACATAGACCTTGAGAGTGGAGGGGGACAGCTGCCCATCCAACTTCCCTTGCAGGAAGGAAAGCACTGACCCGACGGCGCAGCTCTGGGGGTCTTCACTCCGGGAAGAACACCACATAGCGAAGATACGCGACTTCAGGGAGTAGAGCTGCCTTGTAGAAGGGGCTCTGGCCTGAGTGATCATATTAACCACAGCGGGCGGTAGACCAGTTAGGTCCGCTGTGTCCCGTCCAAGGACCAGACATGGAGATTCCAGAGGCCTGGGCGTGGGTGCCAGAGGGTCCCCATCCCTGAGAAGAAGGTCCTTCCTCAGGGGAATTCGCCAGGGAGGAGCTGTTGCAAGGAGTGTGAGGCCCAGGAACCAGGTCTGAGTGGGCCAGTACGGAGTCATAAGGTCCTCATTCTCCCTGACATTGCACAGAACCTGTGCAAGTAGGCTCACTGGGGGGAATGCATATTTGCACAGCCCTCAGGGCCAGCTGTGTGCCAGCGCGTCTGTGCCAAGGGGAGCTCCCGTCAAGTCATACCAGGGTGGGCAGTGGAAGGAGGAATCCTGGGAGGCGAACAGGTCTACCTGTGCTTTGCTAAACAGCCTACTCCAGAGGAGGAGACGACGGGTGAGTTGTGACATGAGACAGGAGCGTAAACCAACTTGTCCATCCGGATCAACACATGCTTGCCCCAGCCAGTCTTGGAGGCGTCCGTCGTAACCACGACGCGCCTGGACACTTGCTTTATGGGGACTCCTGCCCACAAGAATGCAAGGTCGGTCCAAGGGCTGAAAAGGTAGCGAGCAGTGGCCGTTAGAGTCACACAATGTTGGCTTGGCTCTAGAATCTAGGGACAGGCTCTGTCGCGTCATTCTGTGGAAGGACGGTGATCTCTGCACGCAGAACGGCCACCACTGTATAAACTCTGGCCACCCTGTGGCCACCCCTAGTATGATTTTTGCAGTGGATACTATTAATATGGAAACATAATGTAAATTCACAATAGTTCGTGAAGTGAAATAAAATAAAATAAAACACCCGCTGCAGCTACAAAAAAGATTGTAGATTGATTGGCGCCCGCGCCACCACTAGAGTTTCACTGCCCCTCCCCCTCTCCAATTCCGTCGTTGACTGCTCAGTCAGCGCAAGAAGCAGGACTGACTGACTGATTCCACCACAGGAGAGCATCTACACTTTTAAGAGAGATGACAAAGGGCAACGGGTATGTATGCCATAACAGTAGTGGCTTATAGTGAAGACATGAACAGGGACGTACTGGGACTGAAATTCAGCCCTTGGTGCACTAGCAGAAGGATTTTTTGCAGTTATTTTAATTCTAATAGTGTTTTTATGGTATAAAGAGAATCAGATTACACTGAAGACCTTCAAGAAATTTTAGGATGACACCTGCCTCTTCAGGTTGTATAAGCAAGTCACCACTGCACTGAACACAACCAGGTCAGCAAAACCTAATCTCGAACACATAAGTCACAGTATAGTTAGTATACTGCTAACTACCAGCATGTCATGTGTACAGTCAGTCGGAGTGATAAAATGGTTACAAATACTAACAAATACCCACTCAGATACTCAAAAACCACAATGCAGTCCCATAAAATAGAGATTGTGTGTGTGTGTGTGTGTGTGTGTGTGTGTCCTCACTTTCAACTCTCCCTGGCTCAGTTTCCCCTGTGCTGGACCCTGCCTCAGCTTACTGATTGTACAGCTGAGAAGAACATGAGAAGAACATCGGTAATAAATATGACTAAGAATAATACATTTTCTAATTCAATCTGTGCTTCAGTCAGGTTATTATCTAGTATGTGGAACTATTGGCATTTTATCCTATATGTAAATATGTAATATTGTGCTGTATTTTTCTATTTTGTGTGTGTGTGTCCTTAATAAATCTTTGATTGATTGATTGATTGATTGATATGCCTAATATGATTGCCTACCCAGCCTTGCACACTGCCGCTCTACCTGTCTGTTTCCTGGTTTCTGCTGCTCCTCCGCCTCCTCCTCCTCTCTTCTCCTGCTCCTCCTCTTCGCTCTTCCTACGTTGGAATTCTACCAAGCCATGTAATAAATGCCTATATTTAAATGCAAATATAAACAATTTCAGTGTATAATAAATCACTAATATATCCCTAATCGTGCACCTGTCCTGTCCATGCTGCTGGGTCCTTCCTCATCTGCACCTGCCACAGCACTCTTTCCACTACGGAAAAGGTCTGTTAATTTGGCGCATTTAGCTGCCTCTTGTGCCAAAAATTTTTTCTTTTTAATTCTTATTTTTTCGGCCCCACCCATTTCTTTCTCTTCTTTCTGCCATTTTTACCGTTCGTATCTGTTGCATTCACACAAACCCGCCAAACATGACCAAAAGTAAACCCCTTTGATCGGCGCCTAGTTTGAGCCAATCGGATGTCAGGAAAAACGAGGATCAGTCCAAGTTGGGAGGGGCCGCTCGGTCTGAATCACACACACACACACACACACACACACACACACACACACACACACACACACACACACACACACACACACAGAGCGTTCCGCTGCAGCTGAGAGGCCGGTTAGGCCGGTCGCGTATCATAAAAAAAACTAAAAAAAACTCTTTGACCACCAATGGACCGGCCGTTCGGGATTGTTCCCGGTATTCCCAATGGCCAATCCGCCCCTGGACATGAATGTATGTTCTAAGTTAACCTTTCCTCAGTAAAGTTTTTACAGTGTTTAATTAACATTTGCTGAAATTAACGCTAGCGCTGATAAGTTGCAAAGTTAGTTTACTAGCTATGACTAGTCACACTGTGCTATATCAATTTGCAGAGGATGAAGAGAAAATCGACAAGCATCTCATTTTTTTTAAGAAGAAATGTAGCACAGGGGAGTGTAGGTCTGAGGAAGAAGGCAGGTGTGAGAACACCAGTGTTGCCAACTATTTTCAATGGAAAGTAGCTAAAGCCTGCTCGAAAAGTAGTTAAATGTCGCCAGATGACGTCATGCGTCATTAGCATATTAATGACGTCATCGCGTCGTATTTGCATTCTGCCTAATTTGTCGGTACTGTAGCCTACTTCAGTTTATAATAACGGTTGTCTCCCCTAAACCGTGCTCATACTGTTTTTATATAAGTATATAGCCGAATGTCCAGTAAAACGGTTCTCAATTACATATTTTCTGTTAGACAATGGAACGGAACTTAGCTAACGTTACATGTTTATGAGTTTGAAGAAGGTTTATTGTTGTGTTTGGATAAGTAAAATGTATAGAGTCTGTAAATATACGATCTTAAGTCGGAGAGTTCAGAAACCGAACCGGAATGAACTAAAACTCTGATTAGTAGTGAATATAAGCGCATGCCAAGAAAAAACGGTCAAATTAAATGTTTTGAATTAAAACAAAGGAGAAGGCAGCTGCTATGTGATCACTGATTGGTTCCTGCTAACACAGCGTGCACATGCGCAGCTCATTCATGTCTATGTCCGCTGGCGTGCAGTCAACGGAATGTGCTGCTCCTCTCAGCCGCTCACTGAACAGAGCAGACGCAGCGGGGAAGTAAGACCTCACGCTTGCAGTACTGGCGATATTTGGAATTTGGAAAGTTGCTAAGGTTTGTCCAAAAAGTCGCTAGATTTGTCGCTAGTCGCTTTTTTGAAAAAATGTCGCTAAAGGGGTCTGAAAAGTCGCTAAAAATAGCGACAAAGTCGCTAAGTTGGCAACAATGGAGAGAACACACTTGAAGATAATGTCCAAAGTGAGACTTAGGTAAAGTTGGTTTTATATTCGCACATTCGCGGACTTCCGCGTTCAATAAACTCGTGAACTAAACGTTGTTGCTACACACAACACCTATCACATATAACTACAGATAAAACACCAGAAGCTACAACATAAATTTCCTCAAAACGATCTTTCCTTCGCACTGGACAAAATACATTGATCTCTATGCGCAGGCTGCTAAGAAGGGACCATCTGCAAAGTGCAAACCCGAAGGAAAGCTCGTTTTGAGGAGATTAAAATATTAAAACAATGTTATTTGTGTAGTAACAATATTCAGCTCATGAGATATTGAACGCGGAACTCCGCAAATATGCGAAGCGAATATAAAAAGCAACTTGCAGACTTGATTATGTAGGACCTTCAGGACCACATAGCCTACGTGGACAGCACCATGAACATAGTCAAGTTTAAAAAAAAAAACCCAACCAGGGTAAAAATAGTTTCAGGTTTGATATTTGCTGCGTATTCACCTAGACTGCTTTAGTGTACTTTTGTGTAGGCTATTGTACATACAGTACGCAAAAATGTTTTATGTAAAAGTTACAGTAATTCACCAAAGGGATTTTTTCATGTTCCAAAGGTTGTATAGTATGTTCCTACTGACCAGACTGACTTACTACAGGTGGAATTTTGACAATAACTCCCTTACTGTATGTACAATAAACTAATAAGTTCAAGAAAACATTACTGTCATTCCCCTAAAGTATTTTGTCCTGTTCCAAAGGCTGTAGTGCTTTCCTATTGACCACACTGACTTACTACAGGTGAAATTTTCACAATAACTCCCTTACTGTACGTACTGAAGTTTTGGGGTCAGAATCCCCTGTCTCTTCAATTTAATTATATATATCCTTTTTATATATATCCTTTTGAATGATTACTTTATTCTTATTAAAAATTCAACAATCAAGAATGTATCCTAATCATTTCTGTATTCATTTTCTTTTAGGTGCATTCCAGTGTGTGCCCTTGGGTTGTGCTCACATGCAAGGGGCCTTTTGATGATAATTGTCTTGTACAATTATCAAATATATTCATGTAATAAACATTATTACATGTGTTTATTACATATGTTTATGTAATAAACTGTAATTCACCTATAGTGTTTTTTTATATTTATATTCCAATGGCTGTAGTGCTTTCCTAGTGACCAGACTGACTTACTACATGTTGAATACTGCCAATACCTACCTTACTGTAAGTATATTACAATCATATTATTCTGAAGAAATTATTCTATTTTCACCTTTTTTCATGTTCCAGAGGTTATATATAGCATGTTCCTAGTGATCACTCTACTCAATTAACTTCGATCAATGTATTTGGTAAAAGTATGTATTATAACTGCTGTTCCTTGTACAACACATTTCTTTCATTGATTAAAGAAATTCAGATACTTTAGATTAATCATATTTTCAATGTTATAAATAAGCAACACCCTTATTGTAATGATTCAAGTTAAGTTTTTGTTATGAAGTCCTGAAGAAGTGGATTCTGGAATACAGGATAATGTATGAAATTCAGAACCATGGACAGCGCCGTTTCCAGCGTGCGAAAAACATGTGTTGTGCCAAATTTCAACCCCCGCCAAATTATTACCCTCTATTGGTACGTTTAGGATTAGTTATGGGGAGTGGTTAGGGTTAGGATTAGGCAATCAGGTACTGACTTCAACGAGGGGGGGGGTAATAATTTGGCAAGGGGTCGAAATTCGGCACAACACCGGAAAGGACACGCGCACACACTCATCTTATGTTCAAAAATCATTTCTATAATCACAATTCAGTCACTGCAAAGATTGAAAAAAAAAAAAAAAAAAAAAAATCTTACCTTAAAGGTGGGGTATGTGATTTGCAAAACGGCCGTTGTTGTGCCTAATTCCGACTGCCCGGCTAAAGTCTACCCCCCTCAGCGTGCACGCGCACAGTACCGCTGTGCTTCCACTAGATGGCAGTAAAATGTGAGAATTTCGTCTTCCCCCAAGCCATCCGAAAGATCAGTTTGGATGATAAGTTACCGGTATACATTTTCCAGTAGATGGCAGCACAGACTCTGAAATTTAATTCAAAGGATTTCAAACGTCATTGCCCTACGTTCTTTTGATCCTTATGGAAATAGTGTTTCTACACAACAAGTCGATTCTAGGTCTCTTTTGTCTGCTATTTGGACGTTAAATCACTAGCCTACTGGTAGAAAGTTCTGTAATTGGCTCTTGGTGGAAATAAATAATATAGACTATTTTTATTTCTACTGCATCTTTCAGATTTTAAGCACATTTTTTTTTAACAAATGAATAAGAGAAATCTACATAAATTAATAACATAAACAACATAAACACACAAGAATATCATATATAGATATAGATATACACACTGTGTACTGACACAAGCAACACTGTTTGTCTCATAACATATTCTATTTACTTAAAAAGTTTTTCTTCTTGGTTGTTTTTAAAATGTTTTAGCATACAGTAAGTGCACACACAAATCCCATGTCAGCCCAAATAATAATGCAATTTCTTTATATTATTTTAGCAGGCAAGACATAGAAACACAACAAAAGGAAAAAAGAGCATTTAACATGCACAATTAGAAAACAAACATGACAAAAAAATAAATATCTTTTTTAAAAATCATAAAGAAATTAAACCCACCTAGATTCTACCTCCCTCATTATTCTGCATGGATGACCAAATAGTCAAATAGGTACAGCGCATTGACACAAGAGAAACTCTATGTCTCAGAACACTTTTGATTCCATTGACCTAAACACCTATATTATTCAGGGGGGTATTATCTAGGCAGCACTATTGTTTACATCTCTGCCTAGATTCTACCTCCCTCATTATTCTGCATGGATGCTCAAAAAGTCATACAAATAGGTACAGTGCATTGACACAAGAGGCACTTTATGTCTCATAACACTTTTGATTCTATTGACTTAAACACCTATATAATTCAGGGGTATTATCTAGGCAGCACTATTGTATACACCTCTGCCTAGATTCTACCTCCCTCATTATTCTGCATAGATGCTCAAAAAGTCATACAAATAGGTACAGTGCATTGACACAAGAGGCACTTTATGTCTCATAACACTATTGATTCCATTGACTTAAACTCCTATATTATTCCGGGGGGTATTATCTAGGCAGCAATACTGTTTACACCTCTGCCTAGATTCTACCTCCCTCATTATTCTGCATGGATGCTCAAAAAGTCATACAAATAGGTACAGTGCATTGACACAAGAGGCACTTTATGTCTCATAACACTTTTGATTCTATTGACTTAAACACCTATATAATTCAGGGGGGTATTATCTAGGCAGCACTATTGTATACACCTCTGCCTAGATTCTACCTCCCTCATTATTCTGCATAGATGCTCAAAAAGTCATACAAATAGGTACAGTGCATTGACACAAGAGGCACTTTATGTCTCATAACACTATTGATTCCATTGACTTAAACTCCTATATTATTCCGGGGGGTATTATCTAGGCAGCAATACTGTTTACACCTCTGCCTAGATTCTACCTCCCTCATTATTCTGCATGGATGCTCAAAAAGTCATACAAATAGGTAAAATGCATTGACACAAGAGGCACTTTATGTCTCATAACACTTTTGATTCTATTGACTTAAACACCTATATTATTCAGGGGGGTATTATCTAGGCAGCACTATTGTATACACCTCTGCCTAGATTCTACCTCCCTCATTATTCTGCATGGATGCTCAAAAAGTCATACAAATAGGTAAAATGCATTGACACAAGAGGCACTTTTTGTCTCATAACACTTTTGATTCTATTGACTTAAAAACCTATATTATTCAGGGGGGTATTATCTAGGCAGCACTATTGTTTACATCTCTGCCTAGATTCTACCTCCCTCATTATTCTGCATGGATGCTCAAAAAGTCATACAATTAGGTAAAATGCATTGACACAAGAAGCACTTTATGTCTCATAACACTTTTGATTCTATTGACTTAAACACCTATATAATTCAGGGGGGTATTATTTAGGCAGGGCAATTTTTACACCTCTGCCTAGATTCTACCTCCCTCATTATTCTGCATGGATGCTCAAAAAGTCATACAAATAGGTAAAATGCATTGACACAAGAGGCACTTTATGTCTCATAACACTTTTGATTCTATTGACTTAAACACCTATATAATACAGGGGGGTATTATTTAGGCAGGGCAATTTTTACACCTCTGCCTAGATTCTACCTCCCTCATTATTCTGCATGGATGCTCAAAAAGTCATACAAATAGGTAAAATGCATTGACACAAGAGGCACTCTATGTCTCATAACACTATTGATTCCATTGAATTAAACACCCATATTATTCAGGGGGGTATTATCTAGGCAGCACTATTGTATGCACCTCTGCCTAGATTCTACCTCCCTCATTATTCTGCATGGATGCTCAAAAAGTCATACAAATAGGTAAAATGCATTGACACAAGAGGCACTTTTTGTCTCATAACACTTTTGATTCTATTGACTTAAAAACCTATATTATTCAGGGGGGTATTATCTAGGCAGCACTATTGTTTACATCTCTGCCTAGATTCTACCTCCCTCATTATTCTGCATGGATGCTCAAAAAGTCATACAAATAGGTAAAATGCATTGACACAAGAGGCACTTTATGTCTCATAACACTTTTGATTCTATTGACTTAAACACCTATACTATTCAGGGGGGTATTATCTAGGCAGCACTATTGTTTACACCTCTGCCTAGATTCTACCTCCCTCATTATTCTGCATGGATGCTCAAAAAGTCATACAAATAGGTAAAATGCATTGACACAAGAGGCACTTTTTGTCTCATAACACTTTTGATTCTATTGACTTAAAAACCTATATTATTCAGGGGGGTATTATCTAGGCAGCACTATTGTTTACATCTCTGCCTAGATTCTACCTCCCTCATTATTCTGCATGGATGCTCAAAAAGTCATACAAATAGGTAAAATGCATTGACACAAGAGGCACTTTATGTCTCATAACACTTTTGATTCTATTGACTTAAACACCTATACTATTCAGGGGGGTATTATCTAGGCAGCACTATTGTTTACACCTCTGCCTGGATTCTACCTCCCTCATTATTCTGCATGGATGCTCAAAAAGTCAAACAAATACGTAAAATGCATTGACACAAGAGGCACTCTATGTCTCATAACACTATTGATTCCATTGACTTAAACACCCATATTATTCAGGGGGGTATTATCTAGGCAGCACTATTGTATACACCTCTGCCTAGATTCTACCTCCCTCATTATTCTGCATAGATGCTCAAAAAGTCAAACAAATAGGTAAAATGCATTGACACAAGAGGCACTCTATGTCTCATAACACTATTGATTCCATTGACTTAAACACCCATATTATTCAGGGGGGTATTATCTAGGCAGCACTATTGTATACACCTCTGCCTAGATTCTACCTCCCTCATTATTCTGCATGGATGCTCAAAAAGTCATACAAATAGGTAAAATGCATTGACACAAGAGGCACTTTATGTCTCATAACACTTTTGATTCTATTGACTTAAACACCTATATTATTCAGGGGGGTATTATCTAGGCAGCACTATTGTATACACCTCTGCCTAGATTCTACCTCCCTCATTATTCTGCATAGATGCTCAAAAAGTCATACAAATAGGTACAGTGCATTGACACAAGAAGCACTGTATGTCCCATAACAAATGTGATTCTATTGACTTAAACACCTACATTATTCAGGGGGGAATTATCTAGGCAGGAACATTTAATAATTAGAAGGGTATTTTGATATAAAGGGATTTATGATGACATTTCTATTGTCCCCATAATTTAAATTGCTTAAACATACTAAATTATGTTTGATTGAAAATGTCAAAAATGCAGAAAGTTTCTTGTGAGGGTTATGGTATAGAATCTAGAGTTTGTACAGTATAAAAATCATTAAGTCAATGGAAATTCCACATAATGATAGGTAGACTAACGTTTGTTTGTTTGTTTGTTTGTTTGTTTGTGTGTGTGTGTGTGTGTGTGTGTGTGTGTGTGTGTGTGTGTGTGTGTTTATATGCATTTTATGTGCGTACACTGTTCATGAAAACCTACATGTTAATTGAATTTTATAATTTAATCTCTATATTTATTTTTTATCATCCCTCTAATAATTTAAACTCATGTATGAGCTTTTATTATACAACCGTTTAGTTACGCTTTAAAATTACTAGCCTTTTTAGCTGAGATTTTTAAATTTGATGTTTATTTTGTATTTTAATTAAGATATTAAATTATTACTCTTCATTGTGAAATTATATCACTACATAAATGTATTATGTAGAGATAAACAATAAATAAGAAAATACATTGGTAGTGATATAATATTTGATACTATTAACGTGTGTTCAATATTTTTATTTTGTCCAATAATAGCAACATTAAAGTAATTCTCATAATTATGTATTGGATGATGATTCGGCATACTACACTTTTATTTCAATAACACTTGAAAGGCAAATTATGTCATTTTATTTTTCAACAACTAGCCTACAGCAAAACAATTGCTTAATCTGCAGAATTGGAAGCCTCATGTTTTGTCCATGTGCCGATGAAGTAGAAAATCGGCCAATCCGGACTCGTTTTAGGGTGCGAATAGCCGTGTGCAGAAGAGGGGGTGCTGAGTGGCAAAAAAAAAAAAAAAAAAGATAATCTTGTAGCAGAGCACAAGTATTGTCCATGCCCCGATCATGCAGGAGATCGGCCAATCAGTACTCGGCATCAGGTGCGATGACGTGTGCAAAAGAGTGGTGGTGGCATAGTGGTTAAAGCACAGGGCTGGTAATCAGAGGGTCAGAGGTTCTAACCCCACGGCCACCACCATTGTGTCCTTGAGCAAGGCACTTAACTCCAGGTTGCTCCAGGGGGATTGTCCCTGTAATAATTGCACTGTAAGTCGCTTTGGATAAAAGCGTCTGCCAAATGCATAAATGTAAATGTAAATGCTATTCGGTACACTGAAGAATCCCATGAAGGTAATCATACAGTTGAATAATTAGGCTAATATCTTTAAGAATGACAAATTGTGAACGAAATTCCAGAAATGTACTTCAGATGTAACATATTTCGTTTTAGAAACAAGTGTTTTTTTCTCTCTCTTTTAATCGCAGGTTAATGTTCATGTGTAGAACGAGAAGAAATCGAATACCCCCTCGAAATTGTCACTTTTTTGAGGTAAAAAAAAGTTTGAGGTAAATATTTTTCAATTGTCACTTATTTATATTCAAATATGTTCCTAATCAAACTGATGAGGGTTTCTTCAAACACATAATTGAATAAAGCTAAAGTTATTTGGTAAAAATACATTTAATGAAACATTTGTGCATGTACAGGTAGGCATTTTGTAAACGGTGTGTTTGAAGGTTATTAAATGTTAAGTAATCTGTCTTATCAAAAACTTTGTCAACCAACCCTAATCATATGTTTTCTGCACATGATATTAGTCCACTATTATTTGTAAATCTTATATCTAAATAATAATTATACCAATAACTTTTAACTAAAATTTAAATTGTTATAATCTTTCTCTGGTTTGTTATATTCACCTTAATAGATTTTAACATTTAAATACCCTGACAGAATCACTGTAGAGCAAGAAACTGAGCATTTATTTAGATGTTACATTTCTGTAAAATTAAATAGAAAATAACAAAGAAATAAATCTGTTCCAACCAACCTCAATCTCTCTTACTCAGTCAATTTTAATTTTTTTGTCTATAGAATATGGATCCCGCGATCATACCGTGGTATTGTGACCTACAAAACAGGTGGTGGTTACCCTCAGGGATTGTCCAAGGATCAAAAGTCAAATTTTCGAAAAAAAGTTGCTCTTTATGGCATTGAAGGTGAGTAAACTTAATCAAACAACTCTGTTAAAACTGTATTATTATTTTCAAAACTATTTACAGAATAACAATATAGCAACATATTGGGATAACATTTTTATTAAAGGCTACATTAGTCTTTCATGAAGGCCTACTATTTTAATATAATCAATCAATTTACCAGGTTTATTCAAAGGACCTGATGGAGATGTTAAGTTTACCATCGCACTAATGCAAAATTTAGCATGATTATTTATAAAATTGATTGTGGTACTAATTCTACATTGTACAGTACAATCAAACATATTTAACAATTTAGGGAATCTAGTTTCATGACTCTTGGGGGAAAAAATCATTATTTTTTACTTACAAAAACAGGATAAAAAGAAAAGAGTATTACATAAACTTTTAACATTATATAGCATAAAGTTACACTTTAAGATTATTTTTATTCATAAAAAATTAGTTTATAGGTAAATATTGAATTGCACAGATTCAATATTTTGTCATTAGAAATTAAGTTATAATTGCATTTGGTCATAAAATTAGCCACTTTTTCTTAAACATAGCTAAATATTATATGTAGATGTCTGGAATCAGCACTGCCCTCTCCCACTTTGTTCATAAATATGACCTGCCAAACAGAGAATACTGAGTAGTGTTGTATTGGAGTAAAGTGGTAACACAGCGAACAGTGCCCAACTCATGCAAGTTTAAACCGTTATTATCAGTTTAATATGTGAAAAAAGAATTTCAAAAACAAAAATGTATGTAAAATAAGTGACCATAATAAAGGCTTCTTCTTCACATACTACTACTAATAATAATATTTAATTTATTACACTTATCTTGCAGATGGAGAGCTCTACTATACTAGATAAAAAAGGCACTTCACGTAAACTCAAAGTGAAGGTTGTTTGTGGTGCAGAGGATGCAAACAATCTTTTTTTGGAGTTCCATGCAAGCAACATTGGTGCACATTGTGGACAGAAAAAAACCAAAGATGCCATATCAAAAAGATTTTACTGGCCAGGGATGTCAATAGATCTTGACAAATGGGTAAATACACTATTAATTCGTTTTATAAAAATTAATAACATTTTTATTCTATCTTGTAAATGTAAACTGTTCTCCTTGTTATTCAGGTGGCTGAATGTGTGTCATGTCAGACTGCCAAAGCATCAATTAAAGAAGAAGTACAATTTACACCTATACATGTAAACTGTCTCTCTCTGTTTCTTTCTTTCTGTCTGCAACACCAGCAATTGCCATTCATAATGCTCTAATAAATGATATATACATTTCATATTCCTTTCAAGGTTACACAGCCCTTTGAACTTTTGGGTATGGATCTGATTGGGAAACTCTCACTCACAGACAGTGGCCATCAGTACATATGTGTAATGATTGATTACTTGACCAAATGGCCACAGGCATATCCACTTCAATCTAAGTCGGCAGAGGAGGTCACAAACTGCATTATTAAGTTTTTTTATCAGTTTGAGGCACCAAAACGTGTACTCACAGATCAAGGGAGGGAGTTTGTTAATCAGGTAAGTTGAACTTGTACACTGCTCTACAATAACAGCATATAAAAGTGGTAAATGCAACTACAAATTGTTTTTTATTTTTAAATAATTGTACCAGAATTAATCATACTATTTTGTTTGTAATGACAGATCAACAAAAATGTGTCCAGAATTCTCGGAATCAAAAGGAGTTTGTGTTCACCTTATCATCCGCAGACAAATGGTCTTGTTGAAAGAATGAATGGGACAATACAGAGGTACTGTACTGTAATAATACATCCGATTTTATACATCGGTACTTTGCTGTATTTGTCATTTGAACCAAAATGAAACTAATGTTATATTTACACTATGGATGTAAAATAATTGTAATGTATTAAAAATGTTATAGGGCTCTCTGTAAATTAGTTTCAAAAAACCAAAGCAATGGGATAAACATCTTGATGCTGTAATGTTCGGATTGAGGACCAAAAACAGATGACCACAAAGTTTTCCCCTTTTATATGATGTTTGGTCGTGAGGCACGATACCCATCTGAGGTCCCTGAATATTATAAGGTGGGCATGTGTTGTTTTTTGTTGTTTTGTTTCTTTGTCTTGCATTCAGTGTGAAATTATCTACATGAACTTGAAATGCAGATATTTAAAATTAGAAATCAAGTAAATAAATGTACTATTTTCAGATCGACAACACTGTTGAAGCTGTCATGGGGATTGAAGAAATGACTGAGAGTGTCCTAAAACTTGATGAAGTTATTCAAACTGCCCTGACCCACACTGCTCAGGTCCAGAAACAAATGAACAAAAAAGACAAAAAATCACAAAAAATTAAATTCTCTGTGGGTGACAGAGTGTGGAGGTTGAATGTTCGAAGCCAGCAGAGAAAAGGAGGAAAACTGGATCCAGATTTTCTAGGCGCTTACACCGTTAAAACTATAGAAGGGAAGAGTGCTGATCTGGCAGATGAGAGAGGGGTCATTTTTAAAAAAATAAATATTGACCACATGAGGCTGTATATTGAGGAGACTCCACGCATTCCTCACAAGATTGTCTCTGGGATGTCCACAGCAACACCTGCATCACAAAACATCTCTGCTGCATCACCTGCAAATGTGTTATCACCCACCACCTCAGCATCATCAGTGCCATCACCCACCACAGCAGCATTATCAGTGCCATCACCCACCACCACAGCATCATCAGTGCCGTCACCCACCACAGCAGCATCATCAATGCCATCACCCAGCACCACAGCATTATCAGTGCCATCACCCACCACCACAGCATCATCAGTGCCATCACCCACCACCTCAGCATCATCAGTGCCATCACCCACCACCACAGCATTATCAGTGCCATCACCCACCACCACAGCATTATCAGTGCCATCACCCACCACCACAGCATTATCAGTGCCATCACCCACCATCACAGCATCATCAGTGCCAACACCCACCACCACAGCATTATCAGTGCCATCACCCACCACCACAGCATCATCAGTGCCATCACCCACCACCTCAGCATCATCAGTGCCATCACCCACCACCACAGCATTATCAGTGCCATCACCCACCACCACACCATTATCAGTGCCATCACCCACCACCACAGCATTATCAGTGCCATCACACACCACCACAGCATCATCAGTGCCATCACCCACCATCACAGCATCATCAGTGCCAACACCCACCACCACAGCATTATCAGTGCCATCACCCACCACCACAGCATCATCAGTGCCATCACCCTCCACCACAGCATTATCAGTGCCATCACCCACCACCTCTGACATGGCTGCAATATCTTTCACCACTGCTGCATCTGTGTCATCCCCTACCAACTCTGTAGCATCTGCAACACCTGTACATTCAGTTGCAACCTTGCCATCACCCACCATCTCTGCCACAGCACAATCACCTATAACCTTAGCAAAATCTGTGCCTTCTCACTTCAGCTTAAAAGCAGTTGTGGTATCAACCACCACCACCACAGCAACAGCAGTACAGGACAACCTCAACAACAGTACCTCAGCAACAGGATTAACTGTTGTTAACCAATGTAAGTTAGAAATCTTATTTGGTCACATATGCTGACTGATAGTGCTTTAAAATGTTTATTTTTGACATCCATCATTACAGGTATCCAAGAGGCTTGGTCAGGAAAAAATGTCTGTGTTGCTGTCCAGAATTGGACCATACAAAATCTTCTTTGCAGATATTAATAAAACTGCTCCAAATAATGAGCTTGAAAGTGAGGTAAAAGTTTTTTAAATGTCAGTGATTTAAATCATAGACAAGGATCATCATAGTATCAAATGTTGGCTTTAACTGTAAATCTCTCATTGTCTTTCTTAAGGTCATAAATGCATACATGTCTCTTCTTGTAAAGAGATTCAATACACATTCAGAAGTACAAGCATTCCAAATTGACACATTTGAAATGACAAAAATCTGGAATGGAAAAAGATCAAAACTAAAGGTTAGTTTATTCAGGTTAATGTATGTTGCAATTTTGAAATGTAGTACAGAAATGTTATAATACTCTTTCTGAATTTCAGGTTGATCCCACAATGTACAAATATCTCATTGGCATTGTGAATGACCATCACCACTGGACAGTTGTGGTAAAAACAAAACATTTGTCTTTACATGTAAATAAGACACTTGCAAGATTTCATATTATAATACAGATATTGAATTATTAATAAGATTATATAACCTTTTATAGTTTTTCTAAAACCATGTGATGTACATTGAATTTACTTTTAATGAATATAATTTTTTTCTTTACCATAATATAAGTGTAACAAAGTATCCTTATCTCCTACATTTTTTTTTTTCTACATTTAAAAGATTATGCTACCATCCCAAAGGAGGGCTTTGTTCCTTGATCCCATGGGAGAAATTTTTTCCAATCTAAAAAGGTGTCAGGATGTAACAAGGTATCAGAAGTTGTTAGACTACAAAATGTGCTTTTAATGTGCTCAATTGATTTAAAATAAATAAATAAGTTGTGTTTCAATGACAGAATAATGATGATTATTATTTGTTAAGGGCTTTTTTGGCAACACAAAGGATGCCATGTGTCAAGGTGGTCTTGCCGAACGCTGCCTCACCCAAAGCAAAAAGATGGCACATCATGTGGTGTCTTTGCTTTGAAAGTAAGTGATGTAAAATATATTTTTATGCTATCCTACTAAACTGACAATGTCCTCAAGCATGATCTTGGAAAACACAATGAAGACGATTTATGGAAAATATGGTTGATGTGTAACATATGTTTGATTTCTCTATATTATAAAATATATTTATTGCTTATTTTATTGCTTTGCTCTTTTTCAGTTTGCAGACTGTGTACTCAGAGAGGAGCCAATTGTTTTTCTTAATACAGCAGAGGGAGTGGAAGAATTGAGGAAAGCAATAGCTGTCACTCTTCTACAAAACAGTGGTATGTTTAAAGTAATGCATTTACATAATATTTGTTATAACACTTTGATTTTCAAGTCTGCATAGGATTCTTTAGAAAACATAACTTGCAAATTGTAATTTTAAAAGGATGCAAAATTTAAATTCAACATTTTTTTTAGATGACCTGAGCCAGCTGTGCCATGCCTGTGGAGAAGAAAGTGGAGATTATAACTGGGTAAGTAGTTACAAACTCTTCAGTGTTTATCTTTAGGTCTCAATCACTGAAGGTCTGGTGGTCCCTTATTTTTGATGGGATTATATTTTATTATTAACAGTATTATTGTTATTATTAGGGTTTATTAATTAATTTTTATTTTCATAGTTTTGGGTGCTTAGCATGCTTAAAGAATTAAGAAAGTTGGAACACATATCTAGTTAACACATTGGGGGTGGGGGGCTTTTCAATGCCACTTTTTAACTAAAGTAGTGGGGTCAGTTTCACTTACTTTGTTCATAGATTGTTCTCATCAAGCTGGACAACATTCAACAGGATTCATGTGACTGGCAACACATTTCAGCAACATTATGCCAACACATTGTAGATGCTAAATTGTGAACAGATATTTGATATATTGAAAAGTGTTGCGATGGCAAGGCAAAATACCTTAATAGCTTAGAATATATATATATATATATATATATATATATATAAGCATCCCAGGGTGATACCACAATAAGTTGTTTGAGAAAATGTCAAGAGTACATTTCTGCAAATTCTAGGCAAAGGGTGGCCACTTTGAAGATGCTAAAATATAACACCACTTTTATTTTGTTTGGATTTTGTTTAGTCACAACATAATTCCCATAGTTCTATTTATGTTATTCCATAGTTTTGATGACTTACTATTATTCTAAAATGTGAAAAATTATAGTAAGTGTTTCAAAACTTAAAAAGAACCCATGGTGCTTGGGACCATCACAGCTGTATTTCAGTATTGTTCACTCATTTCATCTAGAGCAATTTTACCAACTCTGTCCTTTTTATTGCTGAAAGATAATAAGTTCTTGCTTAATTTTAGATTGCCTGTGACTCACGCAACCGTTGGTACCACCAATCATGCGTCGAGGGAAATCAAATGTGAATTTTCTGTGTCCTGCCTGTTAAAATTCTGATGACATGAGGAACACATACAAAGAGGCTTGTGTAAATTACATTAAAAAAAATACCTTTTTTTTGGTTGTTTCTTGTTAATTTAATTCCCTTGTTTTTTATGTAAAATAAACATATCTATTTATTTAATAAGTTACATTGTACATTGTTCAAACACTGGCTGCTAATTGTAAATTAGGATATTTATACATATTTTGTTTCTTCTGATGTTTATTTAATTGGAATGCTTGGGTAGAAAATACCCTCTACAGGGCCATTGGCTAAATTTGTTTGTTTGTATTTCTCTCTCTCTCTGTCACTTTTCCTCTAACTCTCGTGCCATGCTCACTCTACTTCCTTTACAACCCTATTCTCTCTCTCTCTCTCTCTCTCTCTCTCTCTCTCTCTCTCTTCAATATATTTATCTGTGAAATTTGTTTATTATTTATTTGTATATTGTTAATATTTATTATGTTATTTCCTTCAAACACTGAATGCTATTGTTAATAAAATAATTCTACGTGTTGATAAGTATTCTGTTTCTCCTGAAAGTGGGATAATGTTAAATATTTGGGCATAAAATAAGTGTTTAAGTTAATAGAATCCAGTGTGTTATGAGACATAAAGTGCTTCTTGTGTCAATGCACTGTACCTATTTGTATGACTTTTTGAGCATCCATGCAGAATAATGAGGGAGGTAGAATCTAGGCAGAGGTGTAAACAATAGTGCTGCCTAGATAATACCCCCCTGAATAATATAGGAGTTTAAGTCAATGGAATCAATAGTGTTATGAGACATAAAGTGCCTCTTGTGTCAATGCATTTTACCTATTTGTATGACTTTTTGAGCATCCATGCAGAATAATGAGGGAGGTAGAATCTAGGCAGAGGTGTAAACAGTATTGCTGCCTAGATAATACCCCCCTGAATAATATAGGAGTTTAAGTCAATGGAATCAATAGTGTTATGAGACAAAGTGCCTCTTGTGTCAATGCACTGTACCTATTTGTATGACTTTTTGAGCATCTATGCAGAATAATGAGGGAGGTAGAATCTAGGCAGAGGTGTATACAATAGTGCTGCCTAGATAATACCCCCCTGAATAATATAGGTGTTTAAGTCAATGGAATCAATAGTGTTATGAGACATAGAGTGCCTCTTGTGTCAATGCATTTTACCTATTTGTATGACTTTTTGAGCATCCATGCAGAATAATGAGGGAGGTAGAATCCAGGCAGAGGTGTTAACAATAGTGCTGCCTAGATAATACCCCCCTGAATAGTATAGGTGTTTAAGTCAATAGAATCAAAAGTGTTATGAGACATAAAGTGCCTCTTGTGTCAATGCATTTACCTATTTGTTTGACTTTTTGAGCATCCATGCAGAATAATGAGGGAGGTAGAATCTAGGCAGAGATGTAAACAATAGTGCTGCCTAGATAATACCCCCCTGAATAATATAGGTTTTTAAGTCAATAGAATCAAAAGTGTTATGAGACAAAAAGTGCCTCTTGTGTCAATGCATTTTACCTATTTGTATGACTTTTTGAGCATCCATGCAGAATAATGAGGGAGGTAGAATCTAGGCAGAGATGTAAACAATAGTGCTGCCTAGATAATACCCCCTGAAAAATATAGGTTTTTAAGTCAATAGAATCAAAAGTGTTATGAGACATAAAGTGCCTCTTGTGTCAATGCATTTTACCTATTTGTATGACTTTTGAGCATCCATGCAGAATAATGAGGGAGGTAGAATCTAGGCAGAGGTGTATACAATAGTGCTGCCTAGATAATACCCCCTGAATAATATGGGTTTTTAAGTCAATGGAATCAATAGTGTTATGAGACATAGAGTGCCTCTTGTGTCAATGCATTTTACCTATTTGTTTGACTTTTTGAGCATCTATGCATAATAATGAGGGAGGTAGAATCCAGGCAGAGGTGTAAACAATAGTGCTGCCTAGATAATACCCCCCTGAACAGTATAGGTGTTTAAGTCAATAGAATCAAAAGTGTTATGAGACATAAAGTGCCTCTTGTGTCAATGCATTTTACCTATTTGTATGACTTTTTGAGCATCCATGCAGAATAGTGAGGGAGGTAGAATCTAGGCAGAGGTATAAAAATTGCCCTGCCTAAATAATACCCCCCTGTATTATATAGGTGTTTAAGTCAATAGAATCAAAAGTGTTATGAGACATAAAGTGCCTCTTGTGTCAATGCATTTTACCTATTTGTATGACTTTTTGAGCATCCATGCAGAATAATGCGGGAGGTAGAATCTAGGCAGAGGTGTAAAAATTGCCCTGCCTAAATAATACCCCCCTGAATTATATAGGTGTTTAAGTCAATAGAATCAAAAGTGTTATGAGACATAAAGTGCCTCTTGTGTCAATGCATTTTACCTATTTGTATGACTTTTTGAGCATCCATGCAGAATAATGAGGGAGGTAGAATCTAGGCAGAGGTGTAAAAATTGCCCTGCCTAAATAATACCCCCCTGTATTATATAGGTGTTTAAGTCAATAGAATCAATAGTGTTATGAGACATAGAGTGCCTCTTGTGTCAATGCATTTTATCTATTTGTATGACTTTTGAGCATCCATGCAGAATAATGAGGGAGGTAGAATCTAGGCAGAGGTGTAAAAATTCCCTGCCTAAATAATACCCCCCTGTATTATATAGGTGTTTAAGTCAATAGAATCAAAAGTGTTATGAGACATAAAGTGCCTCCTGTGTCAATGCATTTTACCTATTTGTATGACTTTTTGAGCATCCATGCAGAATAATGAGGGAGGTAGAATCCAGGCAGAGGTGTAAACAATAGTGCTGCCTAGATAATACCCCCCGAATAGTATAGGTGTTTAAGTCAATAGAATCAAAAGTGTTATGAGACATAAAGTGCCTCTTGTGTCAATGCATTTTACCTATTTGTATGACTTTTTGAGCATCCATGCAGAATAATGAGGGAGGTAGAATCTAGGCAGAGGTGTAAAAATTGCCCTGCCTAAATAATACCCCCCGTATTATATAGGTGTTTAAGTCAATAGAATCAAAAGTGTTATGAGACATAAAGTGCCTCTTGTGTCAATGCATTTTACCTATTTGTATGACTTTTGAGCATCCATGCAGAATAATGAGGGAGGTAGAATCTAGGCAGAGGTGTAAAAATTGCCCTGCCTAAATAACACCCCCCTGAATTATATAGGTGTTTAAGTCAATAGAATCAAAAGTGTTATGAGACAAAAAGTGCCTCTTGTGTCAATGCATTTTACCTATTTGTATGACTTTTTGAGCATCCATGCAGAATAATGAGGGAGGTAGAATCTAGGCAGAGGTGTATACAATAGTGCTGCCTAGATAATACCCCCCTGAATAATATGGGTTTTTAAGTCAATGGAATCAATAATGTTATGAGACATAGAGTGCCTCTTGTGTCAATGCATTTTACCTATTTGTTTGACTTTTTGAGCATCTATGCAGAATAATGAGGGAGGTAGAATCCAGGCAGAGGTGTAAACAATAGTGCTGCCTAGATAATACCCCCCTGAATAGTATAGGTGTTTAAGTCAATAGAATCAAAAGTGTTATGAGACATAAAGTGCCTCTTGTGTCAATGCATTTTACCTATTTGTATGACTCTTTGAGCATCCATGCAGAATAGTGAGGGAGGTAGAATCTAGGCAGAGGTGTAAAAATTGCCCTGCCTAAATAATACCCCCCTGAATTATATAGGTGTTTAAGTCAATAGAATCAAAAGTGTTATGAGACATAAAGTGCCTCTTGTGTCAATGCATTTTACCTATTTGTATGACTTTTTGAGCATCCATGCAGAATAATGAGGGAGGTAGAATCCAGGCAGAGGTGTAAACAATAGTGCTGCCTAGATAATACCCCCTGAATAGTATAGGTGTTTAAGTCAATAGAATCAAAAGTGTTATGAGACATAAAGTGCCTCTTGTGTCAATGCATTTTACCTATTTGTATGACTTTTTGAGCATCCATGCAGAATAATGAGGGAGGTAGAATCTAGGCAGAGGTGTAAAAATTGCCCTGCCTAAATAATACCCCTGTATTATATAGGTGTTTAAGTCAATAGAATCAAAAGTGTTATGAGACATAAAGTGCCTCTTGTGTCAATGCATTTTACCTATTTGTATGACTTTTTGAGCATCCATGCAGAATAATGAGGGAGGTAGAATCTAGGCAGAGGTGTAAAAATTGCCCTGCCTAAATAATACCCCTGAATTATATAGGTGTTTAAGTCAATAGAATCAAAAGTGTTATGAGACATAAAGTGCTTCTTGTGTCAATGCATTTTACCTATTTGTATGACTTTTTGAGCATCCATGCAGAATAATGAGGGAGGTAGAATCTAGGCAGAGATGTAAACAATAGTGCTGCCTAGATAATACCCCCTGAATAATATAGGTTTTTAAGTCAATAGAATCAAAAGTGTTATGAGACAAAAAGTGCCTCTTGTGTCAATGCATTTTACCTATTTGTATGACTTTTTGAGCATCCATGCAGAATAATGAGGGAGGTAGAATCTAGGCAGAGGTGTATACAATAGTGCTGCCTAGATAATACCCCCCTGAATAATATGGGTTTTTAAGTCAATGGAATCAATAATGTTATGAGACATAGAGTGCCTCTTGTGTCAATGCATTTTACCTATTTGTATGACTTTTTGAGCATCCATGCAGAATAATGAGGGAGGTAGAATCTAGGCAGAGGTGTAAAAATTGCCCTGCCTAAATAATACCCCCCTGTATTATATAGGTGTTTAAGTCAATAGAATCAAAAGTGTTATGAGACATAAAGTGCCTCTTGTGTCAATGCATTTTACCTATTTGTATGACTTTTGAGCATCCATGCAGAATAATGAGGGAGGTAGAATCTAGGCAGAGGTGTAAAAATTGCCCTGCCTAAATAACACCCCCTGAATTATATAGGTGTTTAAGTCAATAGAATCAAAAGTGTTATGAGACAAAAAGTGCCTCTTGTGTCAATGCATTTTACCTATTTGTATGACTTTTTGAGCATCCATGCAGAATAATGAGGGAGGTAGAATCTAGGCAGAGGTGTATACAATAGTGCTGCCTAGATAATACCCCCCTGAATAATATGGGTTTTTAAGTCAATGGAATCAATAATGTTATGAGACATAGAGTGCCTCTTGTGTCAATGCATTTTACCTATTTGTTTGACTTTTTGAGCATCTATGCAGAATAATGAGGGAGGTAGAATCCAGGCAGAGATGTAAACAATAGTGCTGCCTAGATAATACCCCCCTGAATAGTATAGGTGTTTAAGTCAATAGAATCAAAAGTGTTATGAGACATAAAGTGCCTCTTGTGTCAATGCATTTTACCTATTTGTATGACTCTTTGAGCATCCATGCAGAATAGTGAGGGAGGTAGAATCTAGGCAGAGGTGTAAAAATTGCCCTGCCTAAATAATACCCCTGAATTATATAGGTGTTTAAGTCAATAGAATCAAAAGTGTTATGAGACATAAAGTGCCTCTTGTGTCAATGCATTTTACCTATTTGTATGACTTTTTGAGCATCCATGCAGAATAATGAGGGAGGTAGAATCCAGGCAGAGGTGTAAACAATAGTGCTGCCTAGATAATACCCCCTGAATAGTATAGGTGTTTAAGTCAATAGAATCAAAAGTGTTATGAGACATAAAGTGCCTCTTGTGTCAATGCATTTTACCTATTTGTATGACTTTTTGAGCATCCATGCAGAATAATGAGGGAGGTAGAATCTAGGCAGAGGTGTAAAAATTGCCCTGCCTAAATAATACCCCTGTATTATATAGGTGTTTAAGTCAATAGAATCAAAAGTGTTATGAGACATAAAGTGCCTCTTGTGTCAATGCATTTTACCTATTTGTATGACTTTTTGAGCATCCATGCAGAATAATGAGGGAGGTAGAATCTAGGCAGAGGTGTAAAAATTGCCCTGCCTAAATAATACCCCTGAATTATATAGGTGTTTAAGTCAATAGAATCAAAAGTGTTATGAGACATAAAGTGCTTCTTGTGTCAATGCATTTTACCTATTTGTATGACTTTTTGAGCATCCATGCAGAATAATGAGGGAGGTAGAATCTAGGCAGAGATGTAAACAATAGTGCTGCCTAGATAATACCCCCTGAATAATATAGGTTTTTAAGTCAATAGAATCAAAAGTGTTATGAGACAAAAAGTGCCTCTTGTGTCAATGCATTTTACCTATTTGTATGACTTTTTGAGCATCCATGCAGAATAATGAGGGAGGTAGAATCTAGGCAGAGGTGTATACAATAGTGCTGCCTAGATAATACCCCCTGAATAATATGGGTTTTTAAGTCAATGGAATCAATAATGTTATGAGACATAGAGTGCCTCTTGTGTCAATGCATTTTACCTATTTGTTTGACTTTTTGAGCATCTATGCAGAATAATGAGGGAGGTAGAATCCAGGCAGAGGTGTAAACAATAGTGCTGCCTAGATAATACCCCCTGAATAGTATAGGTGTTTAAGTCAATAGAATCAAAAGTGTTATGAGACATAAAGTGCCTCTTGTGTCAATGCATTTTACCTATTTGTATGACTTTTTGAGCATCCATGCAGAATAATGAGGGAGGTAGAATCTAGGCAGAGGTGTAAAATTGCCCTGCCTAAATAATACCCCTGTATTATATAGGTGTTTAAGTCAATAGAATCAATAGTGTTATGAGACATAGAGTGCCTCTTGTGTCAATGCATTTTACCTATTTGTATGACTTTTGAGCATCCATGCAGAATAATGAGGGAGGTAGAATCTAGGCAGAGGTGTAAAATTGCCCTGCCTAAATAATACCCCCCTGTATTATATAGGTGTTTAAGTCAATAGAATCAAAAGTGTTATGAGACATAAAGTGCCTCTTGTGTCAATGCATTTTACCTATTTGTATGACTTTTTGAGCATCCATGCAGAATAATGAGGGAGGTAGAATCTAGGCAGAGGTGTAAACAATAGTGCTGCCTAGATAATACCCCCCCTGAATAGTATAGGTGTTTAAGTCAATAGAATCAAAAGTGTTATGAGACATAAAATGCCTCTTGTGTCAATGCATTTTACCTATTTGTATGACTTTTTGAGCATCCATGCAGAATAATGAGGAAGGTAGAATCTAGGCAGAGGTGTAAAAATTGCCCTGCCTAAATAATACCCCTGTATTATATAGGTGTTTAAGTCAATAGAATCAAAAGTGTTATGAGACATAAAGTGCCTCTTGTGTCAATGCATTTTACCTATTTGTATGACTTTTGAGCATCCATGCAGAATAATGAGGGAGGTAGAATCTAGGCAGAGGTGTAAAAATTGCCCTGCCTAAATAATACCCCCTGAATTATATAGGTGTTTAAGTCAATAGAATCAAAAGTGTTATGAGACATAAAGTGCTTCTTGTGTCAATGCATTTGACCTATTTGTATGACTTTTGAGCATCCATGCAGAATAATGAGGGAGGTAGAATCTAGGCAGAGATGTAAACAATAGTGCTGCCTAGATAATACCCCCCTGAATAATATAGGTTTTTAAGTCAATAGAATCAAAAGTGTTATGAGACAAAAAGTGCCTCTTGTGTCAATGCATTTTACCTATTTGTATGACTTTTTGAGCATCCATGCAGAATAATGAGGGAGGTAGAATCTAGGCAGAGGTGTATACAATAGTGCTGCCTAGATAATACCCCCCTGAATAATATGGGTTTTTAAGTCAATGGAATCAATAGTGTTATGAGACATAGAGTGCCTCTTGTGTCAATGCATTTTACCTATTTGTATGACTTTTTGAGCATCCATGCAGAATAATGAGGGAGGTAGAATCTAGGCAGAGGTGTAAAAATTGCCCTGCCTAAATAACACCCCCCTGAATTATATAGGTGTTTAAGTCAATAGAATCAAAAGTGTTATGAGACAAAAAGTGCCTCTTGTGTCAATGCATTTTACCTATTTGTATGACTTTTTGAGCATCCATGCAGAATAATGAGGGAGGTAGAATCTAGGCAGAGGTGTATACAATAGTGCTGCCTAGATAATACCCCCCTGAATAATATGGGTTTTTAAGTCAATGGAATCAATAATGTTATGAGACATAGAGTGCCTCTTGTGTCAATGCATTTTACCTATTTGTTTGACTTTTTGAGCATCTATGCAGAATAATGAGGGAGGTAGAATCCAGGCAGAGGTGTAAACAATAGTGCTGCCTAGATAATACCCCCCTGAATAGTATAGGTGTTTAAGTCAATAGAATCAAAAGTGTTATGAGACATAAAGTGCCTCTTGTGTCTATGCATTTTACCTATTTGTATGACTCTTTGAGCATCCATGCAGAATAGTGAAGGAGGTAGAATCTAGGCAGAGGTGTAAAAATTGCCCTGCCTAAATAATACCCCCCTGAATTATATAGGTGTTTAAGTCAATAGAATCAAAAGTGTTATGAGACATAAAGTGCCTCTTGTGTCAATGCATTTTACCTATTTGTATGACTTTTGAGCATCCATGCAGAATAATGAGGGAGGTAGAATCCAGGCAGAGGTGTAAACAATAGTGCTGCCTAGATAATACCCCCTGAATAGTATAGGTGTTTAAGTCAATAGAATCAAAAGTGTTATGAGACATAAAGTGCCTCTTGTGTCAATGCATTTTACCTATTTGTATGACTTTTGAGCATCCATGCAGAATAATGAGGGAGGTAGAATCTAGGCAGAGGTGTAAAATTGCCCTGCCTAAATAATACCCCGTATTATATAGGTGTTTAAGTCAATAGAATCAAAAGTGTTATGAGACATAAAGTGCCTCTTGTGTCAATGCATTTTACCTATTTGTATGACTTTTTGAGCATCCATGCAGAATAATGAGGGAGGTAGAATCTAGGCAGAGGTGTAAAAATTGCCCTGCCTAAATAATACCCCCCTGAATTATATAGGTGTTTAAGTCAATAGAATCAAAAGTGTTATGAGACATAAAGTGCTTCTTGTGTCAATGCATTTTACCTATTTGTATGACTTTTTGAGCATCCATGCAGAATAATGAGGGAGGTAGAATCTAGGCAGAGATGTAAACAATAGTGCTGCCTAGATAATACCCCCGTGAATAATATAGGTTTTTAAGTCAATAGAATCAAAAGTGTTATGAGACAAAAAGTGCCTCTTGTGTCAATGCATTTTACCTATTTGTATGACTTTTTGAGCATCCATGCAGAATAATGAGGGAGGTAGAATCTAGGCAGAGGTGTATACAATAGTGCTGCCTAGATAATACCCCCTGAATAATATGGGTTTTTAAGTCAATGGAATCAATAATGTTATGAGACATAGAGTGCCTCTTGTGTCAATGCATTTTACCTATTTGTTTGACTTTTTGAGCATCTATGCAGAATAATGAGGGAGGTAGAATCCAGGCAGAGGTGTAAACAATAGTGCTGCCTAGATAATACCCCCTGAATAGTATAGGTGTTTAAGTCAATAGAATCAAAAGTGTTATGAGACATAAAGTGCCTCTTGTGTCAATGCATTTTACCTATTTGTATGACTTTTTGAGCATCCATGCAGAATAATGAGGGAGGTAGAATCTAGGCAGAGGTGTAAAAATTGCCCTGCCTAAATAATACCCCCCTGTATTATATAGGTGTTTAAGTCAATAGAATCAATAGTGTTATGAGACATAGAGTGCCTCTTGTGTCAATGCATTTTACCTATTTGTATGACTTTTTGAGCATCCATGCAGAATAATGAGGGAGGTAGAATCTAGGCAGAGATGTAAACAATAGTGCTGCCTAGATAATACCCCCGTGAATAATATAGGTTTTTAAGTCAATAGAATCAAAAGTGTTATGAGACAAAAAGTGCCTCTTGTGTCAATGCATTTTACCTATTTGTATGACTTTTTGAGCATCCATGCAGAATAATGAGGGAGGTAGAATCTAGGCAGAGATGTAAACAATAGTGCTGCCTAGATAATACCCCCCTGAAAAATATAGGTTTTTAAGTCAATAGAATCAAAAGTGTTATGAGACATAAAGTGCCTCTTGTGTCAATGCATTTTACCTATTTGTATGACTTTTTGAGCATCCATGCAGAATAATGAGGGAGGTAGAATCTAGGCAGAGGTGTATACAATAGTGCTGCCTAGATAATACCCCCCTGAATAATATGGGTTTTTAAGTCAATGGAATCAATAGTGTTATGAGACATAGAGTGCCTCTTGTGTCAATGCATTTTACCTATTTGTTTGACTTTTTGAGCATCTATGCATAATAATGAGGGAGGTAGAATCCAGGCAGAGGTGTAAACAATAGTGCTGCCTAGATAATACCCCCCTGAACAGTATAGGTGTTTAAGTCAATAGAATCAAAAGTGTTATGAGACATAAAGTGCCTCTTGTGTCAATGCATTTTACCTATTTGTATGACTTTTTGAGCATCCATGCAGAATAGTGAGGGAGGTAGAATCTAGGCAGAGGTATAAAATTGCCCTGCCTAAATAATACCCCTGTATTATATAGGTGTTTAAGTCAATAGAATCAAAAGTGTTATGAGACATAAAGTGCCTCTTGTGTCAATGCATTTTACCTATTTGTATGACTTTTTGAGCATCCATGCAGAATAATGCGGGAGGTAGAATCTAGGCAGAGGTGTAAAAATTGCCCTGCCTAAATAATACCCCCTGAATTATATAGGTGTTTAAGTCAATAGAATCAAAAGTGTTATGAGACATAAAGTGCCTCTTGTGTCAATGCATTTTACCTATTTGTATGACTTTTGAGCATCCATGCAGAATAATGAGGGAGGTAGAATCTAGGCAGAGGTGTAAAAATTGCCCTGCCTAAATAATACCCCCTGTATTATATAGGTGTTTAAGTCAATAGAATCAATAGTGTTATGAGACATAGAGTGCCTCT
Source organism: Xyrauchen texanus (assembly GCF_025860055.1). Taxonomy (NCBI): domain Eukaryota; kingdom Metazoa; phylum Chordata; class Actinopteri; order Cypriniformes; family Catostomidae; genus Xyrauchen; species Xyrauchen texanus. Next base: position 32,882,400 of record NC_068315.1, read on the forward strand.
TGTGTCAATGCATTTTATCTATTTGTATGACTTTTGAGCATCCATGCAGAATAATGAGGGAGGTAGAATCTAGGCAGAGGTGTAAAATTCCCTGCCTAAATAATACCCCTGTATTATATAGGTGTTTAAGTCAATAGAATCAAAAGTGTTATGAGACATAAAGTGCCTCCTGTGTCAATGCATTTTACCTATTTGTATGACTTTTTGAGCATCCATGCAGAATAATGAGGGAGGTAGAATCCAGGCAGAGGTGTAAACAATAGTGCTGCCTAGATAATACCCCTGAATAGTATAGGTGTTTAAGTCAATAGAATCAAAAGTGTTATGAGACATAAAGTGCCTCTTGTGTCAATGCATTTTACCTATTTGTATGACTTTTGAGCATCCATGCAGAATAATGAGGGAGGTAGAATCTAGGCAGAGGTGTAAAATTGCCCTGCCTAAATAATACCCCCTGTATTATATAGGTGTTTAAGTCAATAGAATCAAAAGTGTTATGAGACATAAAGTGCCTCTTGTGTCAATGCATTTTACCTATTTGTATGACTTTTGAGCATCCATGCAGAATAATGAGGGAGGTAGAATCTAGGCAGAGGTGTAAAATTGCCCTGCCTAAATAACACCCCTGAATTATATAGGTGTTTAAGTCAATAGAATCAAAAGTGTTATGAGACAAAAAGTGCCTCTTGTGTCAATGCATTTTACCTATTTGTATGACTTTTGAGCATCCATGCAGAATAATGAGGGAGGTAGAATCTAGGCAGAGGTGTATACAATAGTGCTGCCTAGATAATACCCCCTGAATAATATGGGTTTTTAAGTCAATGGAATCAATAATGTTATGAGACATAGAGTGCCTCTTGTGTCAATGCATTTTACCTATTTGTTTGACTTTTGAGCATCTATGCAGAATAATGAGGGAGGTAGAATCCAGGCAGAGGTGTAAACAATAGTGCTGCCTAGATAATACCCCCTGAATAATATAGGTGTTTAAGTCAATAGAATCAAAAGTGTTATGAGACATAAAGTGCCTCTTGTGTCAATGCATTTTACCTATTTGTATGACTCTTTGAGCATCCATGCAGAATAGTGAGGGAGGTAGAATCTAGGCAGAGGTGTAAAATTGCCCTGCCTAAATAATACCCCTGAATTATATAGGTGTTTAAGTCAATAGAATCAAAAGTGTTATGAGACATAAAGTGCCTCTTGTGTCAATGCATTTTACCTATTTGTATGACTTTTGAGCATCCATGCAGAATAATGAGGGAGGTAGAATCCAGGCAGAGGTGTAAACAATAGTGCTGCCTAGATAATACCCCCTGAATAGTATAGGTGTTTAAGTCAATAGAATCAAAAGTGTTATGAGACATAAAGTGCCTCTTGTGTCAATGCATTTTACCTATTTGTATGACTTTTGAGCATCCATGCAGAATAATGAGGGAGGTAGAATCTAGGCAGAGGTGTAAAATTGCCCTGCCTAAATAATACCCCTGTATTATATAGGTGTTTAAGTCAATAGAATCAAAAGTGTTATGAGACATAAAGTGCCTCTTGTGTCAATGCATTTTACCTATTTGTATGACTTTTGAGCATCCATGCAGAATAATGAGGGAGGTAGAATCTAGGCAGAGGTGTAAAATTGCCCTGCCTAAATAATACCCCCTGAATTATATAGGTGTTTAAGTCAATAGAATCAAAAGTGTTATGAGACATAAAGTGCTTCTTGTGTCAATGCATTTTACCTATTTGTATGACTTTTGAGCATCCATGCAGAATAATGAGGGAGGTAGAATCTAGGCAGAGATGTAAACAATAGTGCTGCCTAGATAATACCCCCTGAATAATATAGGTTTTTAAGTCAATAGAATCAAAAGTGTTATGAGACAAAAAGTGCCTCTTGTGTCAATGCATTTTACCTATTTGTATGACTTTTTGAGCATCCATGCAGAATAATGAGGGAGGTAGAATCTAGGCAGAGGTGTATACAATAGTGCTGCCTAGATAATACCCCCCTGAATAATATGGGTTTTTAAGTCAATGGAATCAATAGTGTTATGAGACATAGAGTGCCTCTTGTGTCAATGCATTTTACCTATTTGTTTGACTTTTTGAGCATCTATGCAGAATAATGAGGGAGGTAGAATCCAGGCAGAGGTGTAAACAATAGTGCTGCCTAGATAATACCCCCCTGAATAGTATAGGTGTTTAAGTCAATAGAATCAAAAGTGTTATGAGACATAAAGTGCCTCTTGTGTCAATGCATTTTACCTATTTGTATGACTTTTGAGCATCCATGCAGAATAATGAGGGAGGTAGAATCTAGGCAGAGGTGTAAAATTGCCCTGCCTAAATAATACCCCCTGTATTATATAGGTGTTTAAGTCAATAGAATCAAAAGTGTTATGAGACATAAAGTGCCTCTTGTGTCAATGCATTTTACCTATTTGTATGACTTTTGAGCATCCATGCAGAATAATGAGGGAGGTAGAATCTAGGCAGAGGTGTAAACAATAGTGCTGCCTAGATAATACCCCCTGAATAATATAGGTGTTTAAGTCAATAGAATCAAAAGTGTTATGAGACATAAAGTGCCTCTTGTGTCAATGCATTTTACCTATTTGTATGACTTTTGAGCATCCATGCAGAATAATGAGGGAGGTAGAATCTAGGCAGAGGTGTAAAATTGCCCTGCCTAAATAATACCCCCTGTATTATATAGGTGTTTAAGTCAATAGAATCAAAAGTGTTATGAGACATAAAGTGCCTCTTGTGTCAATGCATTTTACCTATTTGTATGACTTTTTGAGCATCCATGCAGAATAATGAGGGAGGTAGAATCTAGGCAGAGGTGTAAAAATTGCCCTGCCTAAATAATACCCCCTGAATTATATAGGTGTTTAAGTCAATAGAATCAAAAGTGTTATGAGACATAAAGTGCCTCTTGTGTCAATGCATTTTACCTATTTGTATGACTTTTGAGCATCCATGCAGAATAATGAGGGAGGTAGAATCTAGGCAGAGATGTAAACAATAGTGCTGCCTAGATAATACCCCCCCTGAATAATATGGGTGTTTAAGTCAATAGAATCAAAAGTGTTATGAGACATAAAGTGCCTCTTGTGTCAATGCATTTTACCTATTTGTATGACTTTTGAGCATCCATGCAGAATAATGAGGGAGGTAGAATCTAGGCAGAGGTGTATACAATAGTGCTGCCTAGATAATACCCCTGAATAATATAGGTGTTTAAGTCAATGGAATCAATAGTGTTATGAGACATAGAGTGCCTCTTGTGTCAATGCATTTTACCTATTTGTATGACTTTTGAGCATCCATGCAGAATAATGAGGGAGGTAGAATCTAGGCAGAGGTGTAAAATTGCCCTGCCTAAATAACACCCCTGAATTATATAGGTGTTTAAGTCAATAGAATCAAAAGTGTTATGAGACATAAAGTGCCTCTTGTGTCAATGCATTTTACCTATTTGTATGACTTTTGAGCATCCATGCAGAATAATGAGGGAGGTAGAATCTAGGCAGAGGTGTATACAATAGTGCTGCCTAGATAATACCCCCTGAATAATATGGGTGTTTAAGTCAATGGAATCAATAATGTTATGAGACATAGAGTGCCTCTTGTGTCAATGCATTTTACCTATTTGTTTGACTTTTTGAGCATCTATGCAGAATAATGAGGGAGGTAGAATCCAGGCAGAGGTGTAAACAATAGTGCTGCCTAGATAATACCCCCTGAATAGTATAGGTGTTTAAGTCAATAGAATCAAAAGTGTTATGAGACATAAAGTGCCTCTTGTGTCAATGCATTTTACCTATTTGTATGACTCTTTGAGCATCCATGCAGAATAATGAGGGAGGTAGAATCTAGGCAGAGGTGTAAAATTGCCCTGCCTAAATAATACCCCTGAATTATATAGGTGTTTAAGTCAATAGAATCAAAAGTGTTATGAGACATAAAGTGCCTCTTGTGTCAATGCATTTTACCTATTTGTATGACTTTTGAGCATCCATGCAGAATAATGAGGGAGGTAGAATCCAGGCAGAGGTGTAAACAATAGTGCTGCCTAGATAATACCCCCTGAATAGTATAGGTGTTTAAGTCAATAGAATCAAAAGTGTTATGAGACATAAAGTGCCTCTTGTGTCAATGCATTTTACCTATTTGTATGACTTTTGAGCATCCATGCAGAATAATGAGGGAGGTAGAATCTAGGCAGAGGTGTAAAATTGCCCTGCCTAAATAATACCCCCTGAATTATATAGGTGTTTAAGTCAATAGAATCAAAAGTGTTATGAGACATAAAGTGCCTCTTGTGTCAATGCATTTTACCTATTTGTATGACTTTTTGAGCATCCATGCAGAATAATGAGGGAGGTAGAATCTAGGCAGAGGTGTAAAAATTGCCCTGCCTAAATAATACCCCCTGAATTATATAGGTGTTTAAGTCAATAGAATCAAAAGTGTTATGAGACATAAAGTGCTTCTTGTGTCAATGCATTTTACCTATTTGTATGACTTTTTGAGCATCCATGCAGAATAATGAGGGAGGTAGAATCTAGGCAGAGATGTAAACAATAGTGCTGCCTAGATAATACCCCCTGAATAATATAGGTTTTTAAGTCAATAGAATCAAAAGTGTTATGAGACAAAAAGTGCCTCTTGTGTCAATGCATTTTACCTATTTGTATGACTTTTTGAGCATCCATGCAGAATAATGAGGGAGGTAGAATCTAGGCAGAGGTGTATACAATAGTGCTGCCTAGATAATACCCCCTGAATAATATGGGTTTTTAAGTCAATGGAATCAATAATGTTATGAGACATAGAGTGCCTCTTGTGTCAATGCATTTTACCTATTTGTTTGACTTTTTGAGCATCTATGCAGAATAATGAGGGAGGTAGAATCCAGGCAGAGGTGTAAACAATAGTGCTGCCTAGATAATACCCCCTGAATAGTATAGGTGTTTAAGTCAATAGAATCAAAAGTGTTATGAGACATAAAGTGCCTCTTGTGTCAATGCATTTTACCTATTTGTATGACTTTTTGAGCATCCATGCAGAATAATGAGGGAGGTAGAATCTAGGCAGAGGTGTAAAAATTGCCCTGCCTAAATAATACCCCCCTGTATTATATAGGTGTTTAAGTCAATAGAATCAATAGTGTTATGAGACATAGAGTGCCTCTTGTGTCAATGCATTTTACCTATTTGTATGACTTTTTGAGCATCCATGCAGAATAATGAGGGAGGTAGAATCTAGGCAGAGGTGTAAAAATTGCCCTGCCTAAATAATACCCCCCTGTATTATATAGGTGTTTAAGTCAATAGAATCAAAAGTGTTATGAGACATAAAGTGCCTCTTGTGTCAATGCATTTTACCTATTTGTATGACTTTTGAGCATCCATGCAGAATAATGAGGGAGGTAGAATCTAGGCAGAGGTGTAAACAATAGTGCTGCCTAGATAATACCCCCCCTGAATAGTATAGGTGTTTAAGTCAATAGAATCAAAAGTGTTATGAGACATAAAATGCCTCTTGTGTCAATGCATTTTACCTATTTGTATGACTTTTTGAGCATCCATGCAGAATAATGAGGAAGGTAGAATCTAGGCAGAGGTGTAAAAATTGCCCTGCCTAAATAATACCCCCCTGTATTATATAGGTGTTTAAGTCAATAGAATCAAAAGTGTTATGAGACATAAAGTGCCTCTTGTGTCAATGCATTTTACCTATTTGTATGACTTTTTGAGCATCCATGCAGAATAATGAGGGAGGTAGAATCTAGGCAGAGGTGTAAAAATTGCCCTGCCTAAATAATACCCCCCTGAATTATATAGGTGTTTAAGTCAATAGAATCAAAAGTGTTATGAGACATAAAGTGCTTCTTGTGTCAATGCATTTGACCTATTTGTATGACTTTTTGAGCATCCATGCAGAATAATGAGGGAGGTAGAATCTAGGCAGAGATGTAAACAATAGTGCTGCCTAGATAATACCCCCCTGAATAATATAGGTTTTTAAGTCAATAGAATCAAAAGTGTTATGAGACAAAAAGTGCCTCTTGTGTCAATGCATTTTACCTATTTGTATGACTTTTGAGCATCCATGCAGAATAATGAGGGAGGTAGAATCTAGGCAGAGGTGTAAACAATAGTGCTGCCTAGATAATACCCCCTGAATAATATAGGTGTTTAAGTCAATAGAATCAAAAGTGTTATGAGACATAAAGTGCCTCTTGTGTCAATGCATTTTACCTATTTGTATGACTTTTTGAGCATCCATGCAGAATAATGCGGGAGGTAGAATCTAGGCAGAGGTGTAAAAATTGCCCTGCCTAAATAATACCCCCCTGAATTATATAGGTGTTTAAGTCAATAGAATCAAAAGTGTTATGAGACATAAAGTGCCTCTTGTGTCAATGCATTTTACCTATTTGTATGACTTTTTGAGCATCCATGCAGAATAGTGAGGGAGGTAGAATCTAGGCAGAGGTGTAAAAATTGCCCTGCCTAAATAATACCCCCCTGTATTATATAGGTGTTTAAGTCAATAGAATCAAAAGTGTTATGAGACATAAAGTGCCTCTTGTGTCAATGCATTTAACCTATTTGTATGACTTTTTGAGCATCCATGCAGAATAATGAGGGAGGTAGAATCTAGGCAGAGGTGTAAAATTGCCCTGCCTAAATAATACCCCCTGAATTATATAGGTGTTTAAGTCAATAGAATCAAAAGTGTTATGAGACATAAAGTGCCTCTTGTGTCAATGCATTTTACCTATTTGTATGACTTTTGAGCATCCATGCAGAATAATGAGGGAGGTAGAATCTAGGCAGAGGTGTAAAATTGCCCTGCCTAAATAATACCCCCCTGTATTATATAGGTGTTTAAGTCAATAGAATCAATAGTGTTATGAGACATAGAGTGCCTCTTGTGTCAATGCATTTTACCTATTTGTATGACTTTTTGAGCATCCATGCAGAATAATGAGGGAGGTAGAATCTAGGCAGAGGTGTAAAAATTGCCCTGCCTAAATAATACCCCCCTGTATTATATAGGTGTTTAAGTCAATAGAATCAAAAGTGTTATGAGACATAAAGTGCCTCTTGTGTCAATGCATTTTACCTATTTGTATGACTTTTTGAGCATCCATGCAGAATAATGAGGGAGGTAGAATCTAGGCAGAGGTGTAAACAATAGTGCTGCCTAGATAATACCCCCCCTGAATAGTATAGGTGTTTAAGTCAATAGAATCAAAAGTGTTATGAGACATAAAGTGCCTCTTGTGTCAATGCATTTTACCTATTTGTATGACTTTTGAGCATCCATGCAGAATAATGAGGGAGGTAGAATCTAGGCAGAGGTGTAAAAATTGCCCTGCCTAAATAATACCCCCCTGTATTATATAGGTGTTTAAGTCAATAGAATCAAAAGTGTTATGAGACATAAAGTGCCTCTTGTGTCAATGCATTTTACCAATTTGTATGACTTTTTGAGCATCCATGCAGAATAATGAGGGAGGTAGAATCTAGGCAGAGGTTTAAAAATTGCCCTGCCTAAATAATACCCCCCTGTATTATATAGGTGTTTAAGTCAATAGAATCAAAAGTGTTATGAGACATAAACTGCCTCTTGTGTCAATGCATTTTACCTATTTGTATGACTTTTTGAGCATCCATGCAGAATAATGAGGGAGGTAGAATCTAGGCAGAGGTGTAAAAATTGCCCTGCCTAAATAATACCCCCCTGTATTATATAGGTGTTTAAGTCAATAGAATCAAAAGTGTTATGAGACATAAAGTGCCTCTTGTGTCAATGCATTTAACCTATTTGTATGACTTTTTGAGCATCCATGCAGAATAATGCGGGAGGTAGAATCTAGGCAGAGGTGTAAAATTGCCCTGCCTAAATAATACCCCTGAATTATATAGGTGTTTAAGTCAATAGAATCAAAAGTGTTATGAGACATAAAGTGCCTCTTGTGTCAATGCATTTTACCTATTTGTATGACTTTTTGAGCATCCATGCAGAATAATGAGGGAGGTAGAATCTAGGCAGAGGTGTAAAAATTGCCCTGCTTAAATAATACCCCCCTGAATTATATAGGTGTTTAAGTCAATAGAATCAAAAGTGTTATGAGACATAAAGTGCCTCTTGTGTCAATGCATTTTACCTATTTGTTTGACTTTTTGAGCATCCATGCAGAATAATGAGGGAGGTAGAATCTAGGCAGAGGTGTATACAATAGTGCTGCCTAGATAATACTCCCCTGAATAATATAGGTGTTTAAGTCAATGGAATCAATAGTGTTATGAGACATAGAGTGCCTCTTATTTGTATGACTTTTTGAGCATCCATGCAGAATAATGAGGGAGGTAGAATCTAGGCAGAGGTGTATACAATAGTGCTGCCTAGATAATACCCCCCTGAATAATATAGGTGTTTAAGTCAATGGAATCAATAGTGTTATGAGACATAGAGTGCCTCTTGTGTCAATGCATTTTACCTATTTGTATGACTTTTGAGCATCCATGCAGAATAATGAGGGAGGTAGAATCTAGGCAGAGGTGTAACAATTGCCCTGCCTAAATAATACCCCCCTGAATTATATAGGTGTTTAAGTCAATAGAATCAAAAGTGTTATGAGACATAAAGTGCCTCTTGTGTCAATGCATTTTACCTATTTGTTTGACTTTTTGAGCATCCATGCAGAATAATGAGGGAGTTAGAATCCAGGCAGAGGTGTAAACAATAGTGCTGCCTAGATAATACCCCCCTGAATAGTATAGGTGTTTAAGTCAATAGAATCAAAAGTGTTATGAGACATAAAGTGCCTCTTGTGTCAATGCATTTTACCTATTTGTATGACTTTTGAGCATCCATGCAGAATAATGAGGGAGGTAGAATCTAGGCAGAGGTGTAAAAATTGCCCTGCATAAATAATACCCCTGTATTATATAGGTGTTTAAGTCAATAGAATCAAAAGTGTTATGAGACATAAAGTGCCTCTTGTGTCAATGCATTTACCTATTTGTTTGACTTTTTGAGCATCCATGCAGAATAATGAGGGAGGTAGAATCTAGGCAGAGGTGTAAAAATTGCCCTGCCTAAATAATACCCCCCTGAATTATATAGGTGTTTAAGTCAATAGAATCAAAAGTGTTATGAGACATAATGTGCCTCTTGTGTCAATGCATTTACCTATTTGTTTGACTTTTTGAGCATCCATGCAGAATAATGAGGGAGGTAGAATCTAGGCAGAGGTGTAAAAATTGCCCTGCCTAAATAATACCCCCCTGAATTATATAGGTCAGAGTTTCCGCTAGAAAAAAATGGTGCCGGTCAAAGTGACCGGCAGAGGTTTCGTTTTACGGACATTTTGATGATATGCCGGTCAAATATATCGCCTCTTAATTAGTCAAGTTGAGGAAAACTGGAGGCAGTCTATGTAACTTAAAAAATGACACAATCAGGCCGTATAGAATGCAACTTATTATTATTATTAGCTTAACTTTCAAATAGACGAAAAAAAAAACATGAACGTCCGATTGGCGTCAATCAACGCCAATTGTTTTTTACTGTGGTTTCACACACATTCACTTTTTGAAACATTGAGGCACGGATGTACCTAATACAAATAAATAAAACATCTCCAGTTAACTAGCAGATCATTCATTTAGTCCGTTATTAAATAAGAGATCTAGCGCTAAAATCTGTTGTTTTTGAAATCAAGCTGAGCGCTCGTGTCTGCTGCTATCAGTTGCATGGACGACGCGCTGCGCGAGTTGCGCAATCTTCACTAGGACGACGCGTTTCAATCTATCGCCGTTGCGGAGACTCTCTATTAATTCCGGTGAAATCACAAAATAAAATGCACACAAACGTGTCCCTGCTTGATATAGACTGTAACCATGCACTGATGAACATAGGCTATTCAGTTTTGATGATAGAGAAAAAAAACTGCACGAATGCGCGGATTAGAAGCACTGATCTATAATGAGATGTTCCTGATTCACCATCGTCCGTCGCGTCTGGCCTCTGAAAAAAGCTTTTAAAGCTAGTCTGCCTGGGCCTGGCCATATTTGAAACGTCTCACTCAATCGTTCGTTGTTTAGGTCTATATTGCAGCCGTTTTAGGCGTGCGCTTTATTTGAAATGCAGCATGCGATGTTGTTTCATAACTTTCAAACGATAGAGCCTGTTCCTTTATAACATAGCAAGAGATCGGTGTATTTTTGCTTTATACATTTTAGGCTTATTCTCAAATTCAGATTGTGTTAGGGGGACGGGATTATTAGGCAATTTTAATCGGACAATTTGACCGGAGAGATTTAATTTTGTCGGACATTTAATTTTTTTACCGGCCAATGTCCGGTAATTACCGGACAACGGAAACCCTGATATAGGTGTTTAAGTCAATAGAATCAAAAGTGTTATGAGACATAAAGTGCCTCTTGTGTCAATGCATTTTACCTATTTGTATGACTTTTTGAGCATCCATGCAGAATAATGAGGGAGGTAGAATCTAGGCAGAGGTGTAAACAGTATTGCTGCCTAGATAATACCCCCCTGAATTATATAGGAGTTTAAGTCAATGGAATCAATAGTGTTATGAGACATAAAGTGCCTCTTGTGTCAATGCACTGTACCTATTTGTATGACTTTTTGAGCATCTATGCAGAATAATGAGGGAGGTAGAATCTAGGCAGAGGTGTATACAATAGTGCTGCCTAGATAATACCCCCCTGAATTATATAGGTGTTTAAGTCAATAGAATCAAAAGTGTTATGAGACATAAAGTGCCTCTTGTGTCAATGCACTGTACCTATTTGTATGACTTTTTGAGCATCCATGCAGAATAATGAGGGAGGTAGAATCTAGGCAGAGATGTAAACAATAGTGCTGCCTAGATAATACCCCCCTGAATAATATAGGTGTTTAGGTCAATGGAATCAAAAGTGTTCTGAGACATAAGAGTTTCTCTTGTGTCAATGCACTGTACCTATTTGACTATTTGGTCATCCATGCAGAATAATGAGGGAGGTAGAATCTAGGTGGGTTTAATTTCTTTATGATTTTTAAAAAAGATATTTATTTTTTTGTCATGTTTGTTTTCTAATTGTGCATGTTAAATGCTCTTTTTTCCTTTTGTTGTGTTTCTATGTCTTGCCTGCTCAAATAATATAAAGAAATTGCATTATTATTTGGGCTGACATGGGATTTGTGTGTGCACTTACTGTATGCTAAAACATTTTAAAAACAACCAAGAAGAAAAACTTTTTAAGTAAATAGAATATGTTATGAGACAAACAGTGTTGCTTGTGTCAGTACACAGTGTGTATATCTATATCTATATATGATATTCTTGTATGTTTATGTTGTTTATGTTATTAATTTATGTAGATCTCTTATTCATTTGTTAAAAAAATGTGCTTAAAATCTGAAAGGTGCAGTAGAAATAAAAATAGTCTATATTATTTATTTCCACCAAGAGCCAATTACAGAACTTTCTACCAGTAGGCTAGTGATTTAACGTCCAAATAGCAGACAAAAGAGACCTAGAATCGACTTGTTGTGTAGAAACACTATTTCCATAATGATCAAAAGGACATAGGGCAATGACGTTTGAAATCCTTTGAATTAAATTTCAGAGTCTGTGCTGCCATCTACTGGAAAATGTATAACTTATCCAAACTGATCTTTCGGATGGCTTGGGGGAAGACGAAATTCTCACATTTTACTGCCATCTAGTGGAAGCACAGCGGTACTGTGCGCGTGCACGCTGAGGGGGGTAGACTTTAGCCGGGCAGTCGGAATTAGGCACAACACCGGCAGATTTTGAAAATACACAACTCTAAGGTCCTACCTTCTCTCCTCCAACGCTGGCCCTGACTCCACCCATTCGAAAAACATGGACGCGCAATCATGCACGAGCGAAAACTCAGATGCGCAGTGTTCTAACAGTGTTCTAGACTCACTAGTCAAACAGTGCATTCACCTGTCAGACAATTTTTCAGAGCAAATTGTTGACAGCAGGAAGAGGGGTTCGCATACCACTCTTGAAAGGTGTAGAGCTGATTTTCTCATAACTGTAAAAAAAAAAAAGAACATAGCCAGCCCTGGCGTCTGTACAGCGGTCTTCTATTCAAAACAGGATTCATAGAAATGTGGAACAACCCCACTAGCACTATAAAAGCTCTATTCTCCATACATAAATACAATCGCTTCCTGTTACTGGGTCACGAGCTTTCAGTATGTGCACGAACGGGACACGCGCGCCAGGGTGGTGGGGGGGGGGGCATGGTACGACCGTTTGATTGACACATTTTCTGTCCAATGATTCTAGATGGTCTTGAAAATGATTGGCTGGAGTTTTTCGAGTCCTGCCCGTTCCACAGATGATTAAATTGCTTAATTTTCATTTCAGTGCTTCTAATTTACAGCCAGTAAGTGGGTTAGGAATAGGATTTCAAGTTATTTTGAAAAAATGGTCAAAAAAGAAAATCACATACCCCACCTTTAAGTTAGAATAGAGTATTATGCCTTGGCTTGACTTCGATGTGAACCCAAAGTGTGTGAGTGATACACTCTGGTTTAGCTATCGCTTGCTTGCTAGACATTTTTAGTATGACTTCTCAGTTTCTTCTGTTTGGCGCACATGGTTTATTGGCATACATGCACAGGACTGGTTGGCTCCGCTTGGCAAAAAATAGAACATTTGTGAATAAATGTTTTGCATTCTGAATACTGGACATGGTGAGGTTAAAAACAATTTAGTGTCAATAACATTTTATTTAGAATTATTTATATTTTCCTTTTGATGCTTTCAGAGGGTCTCACCCAGCTAACACAAATACGTGACTGTTACATAACTGCAACATTTTTAATAATATGGGAGGACATTAAGTGGTCTAATTTAAGTTGTCCTCATTGGCCCAAAACTATTTTAGGGACTTTTTCAACGACATATGAACGATACAGACTCAAAAATTCGTTCATTTACTATAGAACAAAGCACAAAAAGCAAAAACAGTATGCAAACAGGTTATACATTTAAATGAACAAGGTTTTCCCCAAAAGCTTGACGTCTTCATTTTGGTGGCCCTAATAACAAAGCAAGAATAAGAAAAGAAAAATGCAAGAATAAGAACAGTTCAGTGTTTTCCAATTGAACATTTAAATACACAAAGCAAATAGCACTGAAAGATAGAATCTGTATAAGCAGACAGTTTTGTTTAAAAATCACTCATATATTTTTCTAAACATTGTCACAAAGTTATGTTGTGGCAAGTGCATTATTTCCCTTTAAAATAACTTCATGTGGTTGGTGCTGTATGACCATTGCTCCTCCGTGCAGTTGAACTAGAGCACATGTTCCTGTCCAGTTTATAGGCAGAGACACATAGATTGTATACCCACACTGCCAGTATACATTTTCTAGTACTCCTGTGCCCTCTTCATCTGGTACATGCAGTTGCACAAGCAGCCTTACATGCATCACGTATGGCTTTGTGTGATTTCAAGTATTCGAAAGCATTACAGCTTGTGTCGAACTCCCAGCGGCAATATTAGGTTCAAATAAGCATCTATAACAACGTCATTGTGCGATAGGATTAGTGTCGTTCTCTTTGTAGATTACGTTGCATTTACTCTTTGGTGTTTCCCCTAAAGCATAAGTTCCTGAAACTCTGCTGTAACATGTGAGATTAGTTGGTATGTTCCGAACAGTTGCTGCCTTGCCAAACACTCTTTTTGTCACCTTCATTGTTGTCCATTCCTTGTTGTTTAAAAAGAGGATAGTATTGTCGTTATATAAAGTTGCTGCCACAGCCAATGTAGCCATGAAGGTTGATGTGTTGTGATCTTGGTGCGGCCACAAGTCCGCTCCAGCGGTACTGTGCGCAAACTGTGTGCACACGTAGCAGTTCGGAAACCCACTTTTCTTTGCTGTATGGTTGGTTAGTCTCCACCACAGGTTCGTAGCATATGGATGAGGAGGGCTGGGATGGTCCATCCAGGACTCAGATAAGCTTGCTAAAAAATCATCTGCTGTTTCTCGTACTCGTCTCGGTCGCAAAGTATGGTTAACTGAAGCAGTACCATTCATCATCACCCTCACAGGCTCAGGATCAATGCCTTTTTTTGGAGTGAGCAGTAAAACAATCAATAATGACAGAACAACCAGTACGCATGTCGTAGCTCTCAGACCGCAGTGTCCAGGAAGTCTCATAGGATGCCATGGTCATCGGTGTAGCTCCATATTGCTCCTAGTGGCCTTAATTGATCTGGGTCATTCAAGTCCAGCCCGTGTCACTGCGTGTTCAGCTCACAATACACTGGCTGTGTGTGCCTGTCTTTCCCAGAAATAACGACTTTAATTCCCCCCCAAAGAAAGTATGAATAACAATGGAAAGTTACCACAGGCCTCGATGTGAACTTTGTTTTATCTTATCACAAGTAGCGATAGGGTAAAAATGTTGTCCATCTCCAAACTTTCCCATAAGAAAGTTTGTAATCATCTGCTGGTCAGATGAAGTCAGGAACAATGAGTCTGTGAGACAGAGAGAAGGACAGTATTGAATCTCTCACACTGTAGAATGGGGAGGCATAAAAAAGGCACCACACCTGTAAGATCAGATCTATGGTCACAGGCTGGAGGGATTGATTCTATGATAAAGACGCTGCAGAAAGCTGATATTTTGAATCATTTTGAGGAACACAGAATATTCCTCAGAGATATGGTCCCAACTTGCCATAGATTTACTTAATGAAGACACACAGAAAAATCGCCATTGGTTATGGGTCGTCTGGAATCATAACCGCAGAGGCCTGAGAGAACAAGTACATCTGGCTGCAGAACATCATACCAATGGGACTGAAGAAATCCAACCTGCAGATCAAGGTAAAATAATTAAATCACAATACTAAAATAAATAAGAAGCTTTTACAGTGTGCTTATTTATTTCAATATTTTATATTATTTGTTTAAGATAACAAAAGTATTAAAAGTTTTTATTCGCTTTGGTACTATTTTCTCAAGATGTACATTTTCCAAACTCTTAGTGCTAATATCACAACAGATCATCAAAAGTGCATTTTTTTCAAACATTTCATCATGTTTTCAATTGTGTAAGTACAATTCACAAAATCACAAAGTATCCTTTTCACAACACAAATAAGTGTTTCATCTACATAAATGTTTCATTCACAGTCACTGTCTTTCAGAAAGCTCTTACTATCAAACTTTTGATTTGCATCTCTTCTTGTTTAGTTTACTACATTTGTCTATTATTTAATCCAAATGATCTTATGTGGCAGCGGGGGCGTGGTCAAGCGCCACATAAGGGCGCTCACACCTGGGCTAAATTATGTCTAACACCTGTCTCTAATTGCAGTAGAGCGAGGAGAGCGGATATAAAGCCAGCAGCCGCAGAGCAGGGGGGAGCGAGATCGACAACGAACTCAGCGTTCGAATACAGAGACATTGTAAATACTGTGTGTCTAGAAAGGCAAATTAAAAGGCTTACCGTGTCTCGGAGTCTTGCTTCCTGTCATCCTTACAGTAGCATTACATCTTAATGGTTAATCAATGAATCATTTGGTACACCTATGCATTTCTATAGATATTGATTCAATACACAGTTTCTATAGAACTTGTTTGCAATTTTTCGATATGGATAACCAAATGAATTATTTTTACATAAGTGATTTATAGATATTAACCACCACAATGTTCAAAGTGTGTGCACAAGCATGTGTGTGTGTGTGTGTGTGTGTGATAGAGAGAGAGAGAGAGAGATACGGATAAATTTGTCATTTGTGCAAACACTGTAAAGCAGAATTGAGTGTAAGGGAGAGGAAACACTCAATGAAAACATCAGATTGATCAGAGATGCATCAGTGGAAGGGAGACAGATGGAATAAAATGCATTTTACATTACAGTATGTATGCCATGTGATACTGTAAAAATGGTAGTTACATTATTGTAACTCAACCTTCATCTGTAAAGGTCCACTACTGTATAGATTTGGTCAAAGAGTGAAATCATTCACTGTATTACCAGCAAACTCTGTTAGCACAGAACCTCATGGCTGTACTTCATCACACCTTTTGATAACACACTGGATAATATAACAAACATTATGGATTCAATTACTTCTAATGTGGCAACTGTAGCCTGTATTACTGTATTGTAATTAATTCAGCAACAATGGTGATTTGAAGCATGTATCTTGCGTTGTTTGCTGTTGAATGAAGTGATTGTTAAAAGTACTACATTGAAAGAAGATCATACTGTTTCGGGGATTAAACCAAACGTCCTCATGACATATTACAATAATCTTGTGTTTGAAACAATGATTATGTGGACTGAAAAGTGTATAACTGTAATGAAAGCATGAGATCAGGTTTTGAAAGAATGACTAGCTGTGTTACAAGTGTGATCAGTTTGGATATTTGTACTAAGAGTTTTGAAAATGTTCACCTTGTGAAAATAGTACCCAAGCGAATAAAAAACTGTAATTAAATATAGAAATGAAATATGACAAATAACAAGGTTCTGTTTGGTCCTAATAGGGATACACTGAATTTTTGTCCGAAAGAGAAAAAAGTCCAAAAATATAAACTGCAACTATGACGCCCCACTTATTTTAATATAGGGATATTTTCTGTTTCATTTTTGTGTTACTTTAAATAAAAATGTGGTTATTTTATATTATTGCCTTTTTTTTTAAATTGAGATTCAGTAAAATTATTGCTTTTAATTTAAAAGTATAATAATAATAATAATAATAATAATAATAATAATAATAATAATAATACAATTCTAAAAAATAATTGAAAATAAGAAATTAATAACTATATATATATATATATATATATATATATATATATATATATATATATATATATATATATATATATATATATATTTGTTCTTTGTGCACATAACAAAACATTTATTGTATTGGAAAAATGTATTAATTGATTAAAGTGATCTACCACAGATACAGAAGTGGCAGATGTGGAAACCCAGTTTGACACAGAGATTTTGAAAAGAGAGACAGACTTCGACTCACAACCTATTTACCAAGAGCCAGATACTGACTCGGAGGGTCTAAAGAGTACACCTGAACCCACAAAGGTACAGGAAGGAGAGCCTGGAGTAAATGTTCAGAGACAATGTCCAGAGGTACCAAAACAATTTGTTATCTCTATGAAAAGAAAAACGTGGAATGGGATCAAGCCACGAATATGGTCCTCAAAATTAAGACCACCTTGGACAGACCATGTGTATGACAGCTTTAAAGAACAAAATCCATGTTGTACTCTCTCATTTAAATATCAACATGCCAAGACTCCCTGGAGCAGAAAAAAAAACCTTCCATATTTACATATAAAGGCAGTCTGCACATTTTCAACTTGCCCAGCCAAATACACTTTCACAATGCAAAATAATCCTGCTGCACTGGGAAAATGTGATGTGAAAATGTTAGTCCAACAAACTAGAGATATACACCACAAACTTTCAGAGAAAAAGGCTAGGCCAGCAACCAAACTAAAAAGAGGGAAAATAGCAAAGGCCCCAAAGCATGGACCCAGTCAGTATTTTTACAGCGCACTATACAATCAACACCAAACGAGCAGCTCATGGCTGGGAACATGACGGAATCTCTCAATAAAAAAAGTGTTGAAAGTTATAGGCTCAGAAATGAGGAAAAAGGAGTCCATTCACTCCAATGTCATGATGGAAATATACTTAATGCAGACATTGCTCAAGGAATGTGACACAAAATACTTCACGGTACCAGGCTACGTACAGCTTTTCAGTATGAATCCGTTCATTGTTCATTCGTACACCGAGCTTGGCATCAGCATTCTTGTGCATCATTTGCGAAGTAAGTCTCCTGTGTCCCTCTATCTTGATGCCACTGGAGGAGTTGTGTCAAAAATACCGGAACAGCCGAAGCGTGTGCTGTGCTATGCACTCGTTCTTCCAGGGGAACGCTAAATGCTCTCCAACAATCACTCAATACCACCAATCACATTCTGGCTCATGCAATTTACATTGCATTTGTCAAAATACACACAAATAAATGTTCACCAGGTCGAGACTGATTACAGCTGGGCTTTAATACAAAGTGTAATGCTTGCTTTCAACAAAGAGCACATCAGCTCTTACCTCGACAGAGCATACAAGTTCTGCATTGGGAAAACATCATGGGATGAAATGAAGTCATATACTGTCTTGCACATTTGCTCTGCACACATTTTGAAAGCTGTCAGACAGGCAATCTCTAGGCAAACAGATGACAAAGGACTGAGAGACTTTGCCACGTATGCTTTCGCAAGACTCCAAAATGCCAACAACATGACTGAATCAAGAATTGTGTTCCGTGCATTTTGTGGCCTGCTCACAACCCCACAAAACACAAACCTTGTCAAAGAAAGTCTGTGTGTTTTGGAGAGTGTCATTTCAAGATCCAAAGAGGATACACTGGAAGAAACTTCCCAATCTGAAGACTGGGAAATGTGTGAAAGTGAAGATAGAAGACATGCAAGATCATCATTGGCTGATCACCATTCACTGCTTTCTTCCAGCAGATCATGAAAGAGGTGAAGGAAGAAGAGGAAGGTGATGAGACATGTTTGGCCAAAGAGGACAACCCATACTTTTGTCCGGGCATCCTCACTGTCCTCTTTGATACCTACCTTGCTATTTTTCCTCTTTGGAGTGGCTTGCTGTTGGGAGACCTGACTACCGGTAGGTATGAATCTTGTGAACAGGATTTGGTGACAACATTGACACTACCAAAAACAAGAGATACCAATTGTCACATAGAAAGGTGGTTTGGAATTGTCAAACATTCCATAATGCATAAAGAACAAAATGTCAAACCAGGAATCTTCATAAGAAAAATGCATCAGTCTCTGCAAACAAGATATACAGAGCACATCATTCTGTATAACCTTCCTCAAAAGCTGTTGCTCCAGCCTGAGCCACCTCTGAACCTTGATCAGTGTAAAGAAACTTGGATGAAGAAGAAGGAAGAACGTTTCCCAAACACCAAATCCAAATTCTTTTCTGTTCCTCAGAGAATGCCTGTTCCACAAAAAAAGAAAAGAAGGATCCACAAAGATAAGCCAAAAAGCCACAAACAGTCAAGTCCTGAGCCAATGCAGCTTCCTGCAGAGGCACTCCCTGTAGAGGAAGAGGTAATTAAGTTAGTACAACAAATGAAACTATTTATTGCATATATTCAGCTAACTTATTATTGACTATATGAAGTGTGTAACATTCACAGATTGACATGTTATGGACAAAACCGCACAATGAACTGGTTGTAGCCATTGTGAAGTCTGAAGATCAGAATCTGGAGTTCCTGTTACATCACGAGGAGTTCCTAACACTGAAGCCGCATGACTGGTTATTTGGAGAGGTACACATATCATAACAAAAATATCTAGTAAATACAAAATTGTACTATATATACATTTATAAACTAAAAAATGTTGTACCTAAGAAAACGTAAATGCCAGATACTAAATGTTTTTTTCTCAATGTACGTACTAATTTAAATAAATTGAATAATTGCAATGATTTATCTTTTTTTTTCCCAGATGATCGAGTGCTATTTAAGAGCTGTACTTAATGCAAAGGGTGCAAATATCTACTAGCTAAGCCATTACACCACAGGTGTCATTTTAAATGGCCCAGAACACCAGGTCATACAACGAGGTTTGAAAAAAGTGAGTGCAACTACTTATGATTCTGCATTTTTATATGTACATGTATTTTACAGTACACAAATACATTTATTTACATTTCTGATATATAGGTCAACTTTGAGAAATATGATGGGGTCATCTCTGTTGTAAATATCAGACACGTGCACTGGAGGTTTGTGGTAAGTAAAAATATATTATAAGTAAAAAATACAATTATTGTGTTGTATGACTATTACAGATAAACATTGATACACCCATACATAAATGTTTGACCTTTTCACAGACATTTAATTGAATGACTAATTATTATTATTTTTTTTTATATTTAGTATCTACATGCTACAACTAACACCATTTTCATACTTGACCCTCAACGTGGTAGTAATGAAATGAAACTTGCCACACAAGCATGCAAAAAAATTTGTGTATGTTATGTTGTTTAAAAAATCTGTAACCTTTTTCGATCTACAACACTAATATTGGAATATTAGCATATGGATGTTGCTGAAGACCACCACAACCCCACACACTGTATTTTTCCTACAACAGGGAATATTTCAGGAAGAGAGGAAACCAGCATGGAAGAAAAGACTGGGTGGACACTATGTGGAAGCCTGGGACAATACATCATTCGTTCCAGGAGGATGCTTTCAGCTGTGGTGTCTTTGTGATGCAGGTAAATGGAGGGAAAACTACTTTACATAAACACTGTTCTCACATTTTCCCATATGAGACTAGTAATGTTCTCCGCGCTCCTTCTAGATGGCCAAGCAGGTGGTGTGTCACGAACCCCTTTCCTCTGCCCCATCTCCGCTTCCTCGAGCACGCACACATACACTCCGCGAGCGTGCTCGCTTCCCGCTCCCTCGCTCCGCCCCCTTGAGCTCGTACGCTCTTTTTCTTCCCTCAGGCTTCCACGCCCGGTTTTTCTATTACGAGCTCTCGCTCGTAAACTATCTCCCCTCTGACACACATGCACTCCATGAGCGTGCTCGCTTCCAGCTCATTAGCCTGAACATTATGACCACTTGCACTCACGCGCTTCCTATCTCCACACATTAGTTTCACCTGCACTCGCCTCATCACCTGTCATTGTTCACACCTGCACTCGCCCTATATAACTCACTATCCTTTCGTTTGTT
The DNA here is from genome assembly GCF_025860055.1 of Xyrauchen texanus. Lineage (NCBI taxonomy): Eukaryota > Metazoa > Chordata > Actinopteri > Cypriniformes > Catostomidae > Xyrauchen > Xyrauchen texanus. The sequence goes on from NC_068315.1 coordinate 32,903,289, forward strand.
GGGGGTTGGTTATTGTATTTAGATTCCCGTGTTTTGCCCCTCGCTAGTCTCGCCTAGTTTTGACTCCTCTTTGATTCCCTCTTAGCTTGCCAGCCCCCCTATTCCTCTTGTTCCCCTGTCTTTTGCTCCCTCTAGTCCCATCTTGTATACATCCTGTTTACCCCGGCTTTGACCCTCGCTCCCCTCGACTACTCTCCCGGATTTGTCCCCTTTACTCTCTTTGATTCCCCGGCTTTTGACCCTACAATTCCCCCTTGACCATTCTTCACTTGACTTGCCCCTTTTTGTACTGTTGCCTGCTTTTTGCAAATAAAGCAGTTTTCATCCGACATTGTGACTGTCTCATCTTGTGTGTGTGTGTCCGGGTTACATGGTGGAACACTTTCCAAAAATTCCTGAGAGCATCAACATAATACCCAGCAAAGAGGAGATGTGCCACATCAGGAAAAATGCAGGCATCAGGTATTGGCAAACTATTTTGAAAGAACAGTTTATTTCCAGAGACAGAGTGATGGAGTATAATTATCTACATTATCATAATTGCAGTGTCGAGAGATGAGTATTGCTCTGTATGAGGACAAAAAGACACTAAGAAAAAAAAAGGCCAAAAGGACCAAACAGAGGAGCTCTGCACCTGGGTATTCTTTATGTCATTATTGCCTATTTGTTGAAAGTGAAAAGAAATTGAAGAGAAAATGAGTTTTCACAAATACATTTCATAATTACAACAGTTTCTGAATAAATCTAACAATGTCCTATTTTTCTTCCAGGTTCAATGTGAATTATGCCAGAGGCGGTTTCATGTCCAGTGCCTCGAAATTAATCTGCCACCAAAAGAGGAACCATGGATTTGTGGTTTGTGTTTGTAAGCTATTCAGTTAGAGGAGCTCATGCTAAAAGTGTGTTTAAATTGTAAAAAATATGTATGTATTTGATGAAGCAGAAAAAATACATACGTATATATATTTTCTTGCTTATGTTTTATCAATTTTGCTTATGCTTTATCATTTAATCATTTGTATATTAAATATCATTTAACCAAATCTAATCAATCATATTGTAAGAAACATTACTATTAGGTTGATGTGTTTCTCATTAGTATCATTTAGATGTGTTTACCATTATTATCATTTGAAATGTATGCTTGCTGCTTTTCTTTTATTAATTTGTATGCCTCAAATGTAGCTGACTGATTTAGAAGTCTGTAAGTGTCCATAGACAGACCACAAATGCTTGAATGTCTCAGAATAAAGTGACAAATGAATGTTCTCTTAGCTAAACCTCTTGCAGAAGGGACATGTTGTGCAGTTCTGTATTGTGTATTGTATTAAGATGAACATAAAATAAACAACTTTCTGACTGACACTTTTAGGGTACCAGACAATGTGTGTATGCCTCACCCCACTTGTCCTGGCAAATTATCTCCGCCCCATAATTCCCTTTATATAACAGACAATATAATTTTCCTTCAATGACTTAATATCAACAAAATATCTCAACATTGCTGATTCCAGATTCATTTCTGAAATTAGCAAGCACTGTTACTGCATTCAGATATCAGATACAGACATTAAAGAATACATGAAAAGAACATTTCAGTAATTACACTGGTAACTTCTATAACAAAGTAAAATCTCACAAGCCTTGAGAAGTCATTCAACTCATGTGATATTTAGAAAGAAAAATATTGATGAATACCTTCATAAGTCACTTATTACATTTACATTGAAGCAGCAGTTTATTCCAAAATCCACACCCAAAATAAACATCATGTTTGCGGTCATGTTTTCTGAGTACTTGTCAATAATCTGATGGATTCAGTACCACGGACAGTAATATTTCTGCAGGACTGTAAACATCAATCAATGTACATGAATTGTGTTATTGTTAGAGTTCCATGTTAAACACAGATGTCATACATACAACAGGAAAACATAAAATAGAGTTTAGCCATTCTTTTTATTCAACACCTGGAGAACACTGTTACACACTCTTTATCACAGATAAAAACAGAAAAACAGAGGTGAATAAAACAGCAAGACATGGGCTGTTGTATGTTCTGTAGAGTCCAGACAAGATGATCCAACTTGCTTTGTAGCAGTCCTCTCGATGCTTTTCAAAACCTTTTTAAATAAATCATATGCCATTATTAAAACCACCACACTTACACAGTTCTTTTTCATTCTTTTTTCCTCAAATAAATAAATAAATATAAACGGTTGTAAAATGAAGCAATTAACTATGTTCAGGAGATTAAACATGATTTTCCTTTCTACAGTCTGGATTGTACCAAATTACAGTTCATGTACAGATTCATTCATTATTATTTCATAAACACCTTTTTAAACACCATCATTATAATGCATGTTTTGTTACTAAAGGACATTCTATAGCATCAGAACACATAATGTGAGAGATATTTGCCAGTAGGCTACATCTGCAGTTGGCTAAAATGTAGTTGTCTGTTTGCACACGATGAAAAACAATATTAACTTTTTAGACGGTCCCTATCTTGGTTACGACACACATTGAATATTCATCTCTAAAGTATATGCTTAAAAATATACTTGCCCATTTTGATCGATTGTAAAAAATGTTGTAGTTCACAACCTTTGTTGTCAATATCATGTAGCTGCTTCGAATCTGAAAAAAAAAAAAAAAAATAGCTTTATTGACTATTTAATTGAAAAAGTTCTTTAACGCGAATGTGCGAATGTGCGAATATAAAACTAACTTTACCTAAGTCAAAGTGAGGCAGAGCAGCAAGCAGGCAGAGGCTGCTACAGGGGATCTTGCAGAGCACAGCGAGGAACAGGCAGAATCAGTGATGGGTCCTGGGTCAGCAGGTGAAGTTAAATAGACAAGATTGTTTAGGTTACCCTTGTTAATGAAATGGATGCTATGTCCTGATGTGACACACACACACAACAATCGAGTTCTCTTTCGCACTTGAACGAACAATAACACACATAATTATGTCAAAATGTCGGTTTTGTTGAGTATTCTCATAAGACCGGTCTTAAACGAGTTAAATAACATCTTAAATGAACGTAAAGAGTTGTGAGAAAATAAGATGCCATGTTAGGCAGCGGCAGATCTTAAAGTCACAGTAGCCTAATAAACCAGTTGCTGTGATGTCTGTTATTAATGTTAATAAAATAACAAAGGTATCAGAAAATTGTAGCTTTAATAATTAATCTATATATAATTTATTTATGCAGGGCAGAATGTTTGATAACTTTATTCAATTTCTATATATTTCCTATCTGTTAGACAGGTAGGAAGGCCACAGGTAAATACAACATTTATTCTAATGGGTTATGTGAAGATTGTTTTCCGAAAAGTTGTTATTTTCCATAGCCTAATAAATGTTGAAATTGATATAGATTTCAATTATACTGTAATGTTGAATGTCTGTCATTAATGTTTTAAAAAAGCAATTTCATAGACATAAGTATCTGTATTAATATCGTTAATTCATAAAATAAATGGCATTTCATATATAAAAAAAAATACTGTCTTTAAGTTGTTAAAGTTGTATTATTTAAATTGAATTATGAGTCATGATATTCAAATTCTGATGTTATTTAAGCTAGTAGTAGAGTTGGAAGAGTCTAAACAGAAATGTCTACAGACCTAAATTTCAAATGCTATTAATAATTACTGTGGAGAGGGGCTATTATTATATTATTGTTGTTATTAGCCTCTTCCCAATCCTGTAAAATTAGCCTAAAACGCCTAATCAAGGCATACCCAAAGTAAATTTAAAGCTGTTCTTGAACCGTTTGGAGTACATGCATGGTTTTGGTCACATTTGAAAGGGGACACTCTGAAGTTTTTTTTCCCCAGCAGTCAGAATTACTGTAAGTGCTACTGATTGTGAGTAATAGAAGTTTGAACACAATGAAATAGAAGTTTGTTTTTCCGCCTGAAATTTTTTTTTGCATACAGATGCCTGCAGATGACTATAACTTGTATCTATTAGCTTGAGAACACAATGGGATCACAGCATGAAGCCTTACCTAGTCCAAGTTCAAATGTTATAACAATACCATAAAAAATGAATATTTTACACATGTTTTTCTAAGGGTACACCCAGGCGTTTTACAAAAGTGCCTTTTGGATACTCCAAAAGGACCCTTTGGTAACCTAGGACAAAAAGGCTACTACTTTTGAACGCTTCAACGTACAGTCATAATTTTGGGCTCTAATGAAAGATGACACTTAGAGCTATCATATTCCATATCCAGATCCACTATTAGTTTTGCTGACACAGAGTAACTGATGCATAAACACATTAGAGTGCCTTTTCCCTTCTTGAAACTAAATGTTGTGCATATAAAAGAGTCAAAACTAGTGCTATGGTGGACAATTTGTTTATATAAAAAATACACAACAAACTATTTACATGAATTTTTACACAAAGTATTTACAAACCATTATAAAATTGTACATGTTTCTAGCAACATGCCAGTCATTGTAGCAGTCACATTTGTGTACAAAGCACAAAGGCACATCACAGGAAGAGTACTTCACTGGAGTCTTTGCATGACACTGCCTGCACTTCAGACAACCAGCGGTGCAAGATTTGGTGATGTGCAACGGCCTGTGATGTGCTCTTCGTGGAGCAGGAGATACGGGTCTGGCTGTGGAGTGAGACCCCAACTCTGCCAGCTCCTCAGCAAGGGTCTCTCTGAAAGCCCTCCTCTCTTGATGAGGTGCTGTCCTGCTGCTCCACTTTATGTGGCCCGCATCCGGCTCCCAATCGCTATCTGATTCAGTGAGAATAAATAAATGTAATTTACAAAGCTAGACACAACTTTTCCATCTTTTCTGTATTCTCTCTCTCTCTCTCTCTCTCTCTCTCTCTCTCTCTCTCTCTCTCTCTCTCTCTCTCTCTCTCTCTCTCTCTATATATATATATATATATATATATATATATATATATATATATATATAGAATTAGTTTTTCTTTTCGACTGTGTAAATATGTATTATTGTATGTATGTTTACTGTAAATACTGTATACTTTGCCAATGTACTATGGAACAAATAGATGGGCCTACACCTCCCCCATGAATTCAGCATTGTAACAAATAGATGGGCCTACCCTCCCCCACCTCCCCGCATTGTAACAAATAGACTCTCAAACACAACATATATTCTTATTTTCAACTTATATTTATTGATTTATTTATATATATATTTCACGTCCATTTTATATATATATATATATATATATATATATATATATAAATACATATATAAATACATATTTACAGTAAATATACAAAACATCTATATAGCATGTCAATAGATCTGAAACAAACAATGAACTAAAACCTCACACACGCACAAATAAATACAAAAAACACGCACAAACGGTTCAAACACTCACTGAGGAAACGCACAACAAAGGGCAATTACAAAATGTGTATTCATTATTCAAACTAAAGCTTATTTATGCGGAATATACAGTATATATATGTTATAAAACACAAGAAAACACTTACTTGTCCAGAGCAATGTCTCATCTCTCCATAAACATTTCCTCTGCCTCCGAATTATCCGTATTGTTTTCAGAAATGTCATCTCCAAACTCATCATTTCCACAGTAAATGCCTTCTTATATCACATCCTGGTAATCACCCATATTTAAATCGCCAAATGTGTAAACAGTTCCAAAACAGCTCTCCAATATTTTTACGCACAGACGCACAAAAAACTGGGTAATGGCAAGGCAATTTTGCGCACACACATTACAGAACCGTGCTCTAATCTTCCCACTAAAGCTGCATATCACTGTTTTCAGAATTTCATTGGCTATACGATGCGTCAGTCATTTCCACTCTTCGATGTAATTGGTTTGATCAGTAAACAAAGGGAAGTGGGTATGCCCTTACATTCGACACAGACTGTGGTTGGGTATTGAAGGCTTTGGCCAGGACATGGAAGCTCCTATTGGGTCAAATGAGGTGTCAATCGAAAGGTCAGAGTGCGTGCTTCCATTTTGATACTGGATATAGGAAATGTTTACATCTGAACTGAAGTTATTACCGATAATATGTGAAAGTTTAGGTACAGCTGCCAGGTGCTTTGAAATGATGCAACAAGAGTCTGTGGATATTTATTGATGTAATAATGTGATTTGGACTAAACATTTTACTTGATTTGATCATTTGGACATTTGACAATGAAACAACGTTTTTGTCGGGAAGTTATGGATCAGTGGAATACTATGATGAGTTGCCTAGGTGAGTTGCCTAAATTTTGTTATTGGTTGTTTATATGTTGGTGGTCTGTCAAAGATATAAATTGTACCTGCTGTTGTGACTGTATCTTAAAATGGTTTATATCAATAGAAAATCAAGAAATTTAGCTTTCCAAAGATATGTGGCATGTGTACCAATGTAACACACAGCAGTTTTGTTTATCGCATACTTTTATTGTGTACATTTAAGGGCCCGTCCGTGTGAATTCTATCATGTTAATAGTAGTTGTTGTAGTAGTTCATTTAAAATCAAGCTTTGTGTTCTCTTCTTGATTTATAGATATATCCCAGTCAAGAGCCGAGAGACCCAGACAGCCACTTCTGAAGGTTTTCCCTCGGACCCTCATAGGCGATCGAAGATGGGGCTTCATGAAAGAGTGGTACAGTACCCATACATGGATGGAATATTCTCAAAGTAAAGATGCTGCCTTCTGCTATGCCTGCCGGCACTTCAGTCTCCCTTCTTCACGTTATTCAGCATTTACATCTGAAGGATTCAGGCACTGGAAGAAAGCAACCTTTAGCAATGGAGGATTTGCTAGCCATGCAAAATCAGAATCGCATACCAATGCTATGTTAGCCTGGAAAGACTATGAAAAATTGCCAGAAAGCAAATGTTCTCTCTCTGCCTCTTTAAGTGCAGAATATGAAAAACTAGTAAAGGAAAATAGAGAGTACATTAAAACAATTGCGGAAACCCTGCTTCTAACAGCAACGCAAACTATAGCTCAGAGAGCAAATAATGAAACAGAGGGTGAGAACAAAGGGCATTTTCTCTCTATTATGGAGTTACTTGCTAAGCATGATAACATAGTCAAGAAGAAAATGACTAGTCAAAGAAATGCAACATACCTTGGCCACAGAACACAAAATGAAATGATTGATTACCTGGCTGAAATGGTGTGAACCTCAACAAAGTTACTCAAAGTGAGGCCTTCAGCATTATGGTTGATGAGACCAAAGACATCAGTAAGAAGGAGCAGATGTCCTTTGTAATAAGGTATTATTATAATGGCTCTATATTAGAAAGTTTTCTTTCATTTGAAGCTGCGGAACGCCTACAGCACTTTCTCAGAAAATCATACAGATAATGCAGAAGTATGGCCTTGACTACAGAAACAATTTAGTAGGGCAAGCATATGATGGGGCCTCCGTCATGAGCGGCAAAAACACAGGTGTGCAGGCACGCATTAAATCAGAGGCCCCATTATCCTTCTATATACACTGTAATGCACACTGCTTAAATCTGGTATTGGTTGACAGTGTGAAATGCCTTTCTGAAACCAGCTGTTTCTTTGCTCTGTTGCAAAAAATGTATGTTTTTATGTCAGGATCCTATGTACACCAAAGGTGGATAGAGGTTCAGAAAGACATGTATCAAGGGGTGACAAGAGAATTACAAAGGTTGATAGAGACACGGTGGGCATGTAGGCATAACGCATGCAAAACAGTAAAGGATAGACTGCCAGCCATCATACATCTACTCATCATAAATCTCTGAAGACATAAATGCTGACAGAGCTGTTGAAGCAAGAGGTCTTTTAGCACAAATAGATCTCAAGTTAATTTGCCTCCTTATTACACTCACCAACATTTTTGTTGAGATCAAGCATCTGTCTGACATTTTACAGTCCTCACAGCTGAATTTGGGCATAGCTGTTACCCTTGTTGATTCGCTTGTTGACACATTGAATGGATATCGAGAGGACTCTGTCTTCAATGAAATTTGGGACAACACAATGACTCTCGCCGAGCAATGCAGTGTCAATGTTGTATCTTCAGGATGTCTGGTCACACCAAGCTCTAGGCTTGAAGGGTATTACATTTCCACACCAATAGCTCAGAGACAGGTCAGCACAGATAAGGAATCATTTAGGACAGGCTCCTTCATTCCAATCGTTGATGTACTTCTCTCTGAGATTAAGAGAAGGTTTTCTAAAGAGAATTGTGTCATAATGGAAGGGATACAGGCCTTGAATCCTGGAAGTCCCACGTTTTGTGAGAAAAATGTATCGTTTCCATTTACCTCACAATACAACTGTAGCACTAAGGATCTAGAATATGAAATTCCTCAACTTAAACGAGTTCTTGAAAGGAAGCAAACCAGCTGTGAGGAAGTGCCATCCAATTTAGTAGACCTCACAGTCTTCCTTGAGCCGTATAAGGAGATTTTCCATGAGATATTTAAATTTGCAAAATTGCTCTTGCATTAACGGTGAGCACTGCAGCTTGTGAGCACAGTTTTTCTGTGCTTAAAGTTGATCAAGACTGTTTTGAGAAATACAATGAGTGACGAACGCTTGAGCAATTTGGGGGTGTTAAGTACAGATTCAAGAAGGGCAAGGGCCATAAATCTTGATGATTTTGTGGATGTGTATGCAAAAAGACATGGCAATTGGAGAATAAAGCTGTATTGATAAGATTGTGGCCTAATAAAACAGGGATATGAATTGGTTGTGAGTAGGCTCTGTTAAAATGTACATTGTCTATATATTAATGCATTTTGTTCAGTTAGTATGCTATATTTGTGTACAATAAAGGTATGTGGAAAATGTTTTAAAGTGTTTTTAAACTAAATATTGTCATTTTATTTGGTTTGCACATATTTGCTGATGTATAATTATTTTTAAGGACAAGAACTATACTATGTAAAGAATAATTAATTGCCAATTAAAGCTACAGTCTGTATGTTTTACCTCTTTGTCTTCATCTCTCTCTGAACCATGAAATTGCAGTTATTTGCAGAGTTATCTTCTTACTTGGGTTGTGCATCGGCACGGCTCCTCAGCGCAGAAGAATCTAATGTTTTGAAGTGTATCAATCAACACACCAGTTGTTTTGAACTTGCTGGATTACAAACCGCCATCAAAATGCCAAGTTTAATTACATTCCAGCTGTTGTAAGAAGAGGCTACAGACGATTCGACACGGCTGCATTTTCACACGCGACAAATTGATTTTGGAAAATGTTTATAATGTTTTTGATGTTTAACCAAAAAAAGTTACGGACTGCAGCTTTAAAGTCATATTGTTACATTAACCAGAAACAAATGTAAACAAGTATAACACACATTACACTGAATTTTTGTTTTGTTTTTGGTGCCACTCCAAGATTTTGCTGTGGCCTCCACTGGCCACCCCTATTAAAATTTTCTAGGGGCGACACTGTTGGACGGGGATGTGGTTTGTGTGGTGCAGCAGGGCATGAGAAGGCGGGGGGCCGCGTTCGTGATGCAGAGGCTGTAATCGCCCAGTGTTTGGTGGCCGAATATTTGTGTGTGTGTGTGAGTGAAAAAGAATGAAAAAAAGGTAACTAATGCAATCCCCATTGGGTTATTAACTTCAGCTATTGACACTAATTGTAAAGGCCTCTCCATTCTTTGATACTTTGGTTCCAGCTCTCAATGTAAAACAAAGTGACTTAAGCCCCATTAGTTATCATGGAAAAACATTTCAATATTAACATATAAATGTTATAATTTTTTTTATTTTTATCAAAATAAAGGAGCTAATTTACAAAATGACTCATAGAAACTATCCAGTAAATGCGATCATCTTATATAACCATAGTGTAAGCGAAAAACACATTTATATTATATACATTTTAATATAACAACAAAACAAAACATTTACAGTCAAATAATTTATCAGAAAACGAGGAATAGGTCTTTCACCTCCTAATTATTGTAGAAAACTAGCAAAAATCTTTAGCAAAGACTTTTTTATATATATAATTAATTTTATTATATGAATAATTTTCCATTTTGTTAATTTATTTCATATTGCTGTATCGTGTATTTGCTTTCTATTTTCTGTGTTTTAATATACGACAGATTGTTAATAATGCAAATGAAAAAAAACTAAAACAAACTACTGTAGCACCTACTTACTAATAAAGCACTGCCTTTCAGCCAATCAGGTGTCGAATGGCATGTAACGCAATTGATATTCATGTTTCAGGGCTTCATCATAGTCACGGTCACACTCCGTCCGTACTCTATCTTCTGATTGTTCCCCCCGCAGATGAAGGTACATTGTGATATCATAAGATAAATAAATAGGCTATATGTACTTTGGAATATGCTTCGTCCAATCAAGGCAAACAGGACAACCCTTTCGTAAAACGTCATTTCCTCTGTAAACAGAAAACAGGAAATAAATGCTCGCTATCTGCAATCGGCCTCTGAAAGGTGCGTTATTATCATACCTAACATCAAATTATAATTGCAACATTAATAGTTTTCTCCAGTCTGTTTTAATTATTGTAAGTTTTGTGTCATATCGTTGTTGTTAACGGTACACTTTTCTAGTTGTGTCGATGCAGACAATTGGGCCAAATCATAATCATCAGTCTTTCATAAAGTAAAGCGACAAAAGAAGAACGCTGACTTTATTTTGAATGAATTAACGGAGCTGTCTATATTTGCCCTACAGTTGAAGCTGATTTTAGAAAATAGTACAAGAGCACAAAATCCATGGAAATTAATTGCTCAAAATGCGTGGGGACCCTGTACCATAGTTTTGTTTTTGGACATGAAGCTTTCTATTCTTAGAAGTACCCTAGAATATCATGTAATTACCATGGTATATATTCACTATAGTGGTATTACCATTTTTGTAAGGTTCGGTGTTGGATAAGTTACTCAAAAATAGTAATCCACTGCAAATTACTAATTTTCTCCCAAAAAAAATCTGATTATTAATTACTTTAGTGGACGGGTAATCACATTACTAATTACTTTAATTTTAAGTTACATTTCTAAAACACTTTTCCTTTCAACAAATTCAAAATAATATCTATTTTTTCCTCGTTCATTGTTTTACATAATACACTCAGCACCTCACATTTCTCCCTCACATTACTCATTATATTATAGACCTCACTCATTACAGGTCTATAATTCATGCTTTAAAATAATTTGACATAAATAATATTATTTCAAAAACATGTGTAACAGGGGGCCTGGGTAGCTCAGTGATTATTGACTACCACCCCTGGAGTTATGAGTTCAAATCCAGGGTGTGTTGAGTGACTCCAACCTGGTCTCCTAAGCAACCAAATTGGCCCGGTTGCTAGGGAGGGTAGAGTCACTTGGGGTAACATCCTCGTGGTCGCGATTAGTGGTTCTCACTCTCAATAGGGCCTGTGGTAAATTGTGCGTGGATCGTGGAGAATAGCATGAGACTCCACATGCTGTGAGTCTCAGCGGTTTTATGCACAACGAGCCACATGATAAAATGCGTGGATTGACTGCGTCAGAAACGGGCAATTGAGACTTCTCCTCCGCCACCCAGATTGAGGTGAGTAACTGCAACACCACGAGGACCTAGTAAGAAGTGGGAGTTGGGCATGCCAAATTGGGGAAACAAAAACATGTGTAATGCTAATAATGTACTTAAAAGTAATTAGATTAATTTAAAGTCAGTAACTGTAATCTGATTACAAGAATTTTAAATGTAATGAATTACACTACTTTTTTGCCATAAAAGTAATTTTATTAATTAATTATTTTGTACTCTTATTATACCCAACACTGGTAAGGTTTCGTGATAGACCAAAGTATGTCAAAGAATACCAAGGTATTACCATGGAATTGACTGCATGATCTGTTCTGTTCAGCAGCAGCATGGAGGGTTTGAAGTCCTCGTGCAGCACCATGCAGGTGAGTTTTGTGTGTCAGCGCTGCAGTCAGCCACTGAAGCTCGACACATCCTTCAACGTGTTAGACAGAGTGACCATCCATGAGCTCACCGGTACGATCATTAGCACATACAGCATATTACATGAAGTTCATTCAACAGGTACTCCAGATTGACTCTCTTTGATCTCATACAGCTCCATTAGTGACAGTAACAGCCAGTAAACAGTCAGACAGCAGTGAGGGGAGCAGCATCCCTGAGGTGAGTTGACTACTCATTTTGTTCAGTGTATTCTTTTTCTTAAAAGAAAACAAAAATAGACCTTCTCTGATCTTCAGACTTGCATAGACCTTCTATCCAATTCATATTCTGGCCCAGATGTGGTTATTTGAAAACTATTATGACCTTAACTGTCATTGAAATGAAATCACATGAAGAGGAGGATCACATTTACATCCAAATAGTAATAATTTGCATGGTACAGAACCCAAAACCCTGCTAAAATCCCTTAAAGGGTTAATTCACCCAATAATTAACTTTCTCAGATGTATGACTTTCTTCTGCTGAATTTTCCACAGAATTATTTTTTTTAGAATTTTTAGATTTTTAGAAGATCTCAGCTCTGATGAGTCCAAACTTCTTAAGCTCCAAAAGCACATACAGTTATTATAAAAGTAATTCAGTGTTTTAATCTATTTCTATGATATGTGTAGGTATGAAACAGAACAATATTTAAGTCCTTATTCATTTTTTTATACTGTAAATATATTTTAAAATTCCCTCCAATGCATGTTCAGGAGAAATCTTCTGTTTTTTGCGATACGTGCTCTTTGTGCATATCGCCACCTTTTAGGCTGGGAGGAGAAAGAAAGAAAAGGGAAGGAGGGAGGGATAAAGGAAATTAATAAATAAATCATATTTGTACAATAGACCAATAGGTGGCAATATGCATACTAATGCAGATAAACATGCAGACAGAAGTCATGTAAAGGTACACATCCTACAAATGGGACAGGATGTTCCATTTTTAGCTTTAGTGCTTTAAAAGAGATGAATTGTGAGATGCAATGTTTTGAAATGTGCTGACAGCACAGTGCAGTGCATTTGCGTGTAGTTACTATCAGCGTGGTAAACTTTGAGAAATTGCATCTCAAATCAACCTCCGTCATTATTTAAAGCATTACTAGTAATGCGGTGAATTTAAAGCAAATTAAGTGCATTCAACAACAAATTTGAGTCATTATCAGACTTTTCGACTTGGGCCAGTAAGCAACCCCCTAACATCCATCCAGAACACCATAGCAGCCACATGGAACACCCTAGCATTGTGGTGGCAAGTGCAAACTTTAAAAAAATCTAGGTTTAATTTACAAAATGAAAACTAAATAGTGTTATATTGCAAATAATTAGCTGCAAAAGTAGCCTATATGTGTTTGTTCTTTTAGGAGACCTTTGTGGAGAGTAAACAGGATGGCATCGCCAGAAAATACATCCCACCTGCAAGGTATAATCAGCCTGATGACCTCTGTTTTTACACTGTCGTGACATCATTGTGACACTGAAATGAAGGTAAATGTCATAAATATATGGTGTTGTATTAATGGGCTGTAGGATGATGTCAACTGAAAGCACAAACAGTTTCACTCTTATTGGAGAAACTTCAGATGGAGGCACTATGGAGAACTTGAGCCGCAGACTGAAGGTATGGACTCATTAATACAGAGCAACACTATAGTACACAGTTTACATTTACGTTAATGTTCTTGATGGGAAAAAGTTAAACTACTAAACCAACACTTTCTTTCCCAATTACTAACACTTTAACTACCATTAACACTTTCGTTTGTTTCTAAGTAAAGTAATTAAAAGGTGCTGTATCCTACACACAAGCATGTTTTAGAGACCTAAACTGACCCCCTCCCCACCACGCAATATGGTAATACTGTTTTTTCCCCAACATAACATTATTATGTTTTGTAATTAAAATGCAATTTTAACAAAACGCTCTTGCTGATATTTCTGTGGTTATTAACCAATTCTCAGCTCATTTTGAGCTGGACAAAATTACCTGCAGGTCAGTGTGCGAGTGAGTCATCTGTGCCGATTCAGTATGAAGTGAGTTGTCTGATTGATTCAGACTCCTGTATATGTGTGTGTTTTGTATAGGTGACAAGTGATCTGTTTGACATCATATCTGGTCAGACAGATGTCGATCATCCACTGTGTGAGGAATGCACTGACACACTCCTGGATCATCTGGATACACAACTCAATGTCACTGAGAACGAGTGCCAGAATTACAAGTTAGTATATTACACACTCACAACAGCAGTGAACTGGAACTGGTAAAGTCAGTTAAAATTTTATGAAATAAAATTATTTAACTTTTTCCTAATAGAAATGTTTGACATAGTATTTTAAGGCAAGTAATTTTTATTTTTATAACACTTTTCACATTGTTTTAAAGCAGCTAAACAAAACAAAAAATCATGCCTTAAAGGAATAGTTTACCCAAAGATGGAAAAGATTTTATTCACTATCCAAAACCCCCAAATTCTCCATTAATGATTGAAGTAATAGGGTTGGGGACCAAGAACCATTTGTTTTTCAGAACCAGGGGCCAGTTTCATGAAACGTTCTTAAGAAGAAAATTTTTCTTAACTACCATTTTCTTCTCAGTTTTTACGGATTGTGTAAAAATAGTTGTGAATAACATTTTAGGAATGTTAGGAAACATCACAATTTTTAAATCACAAAAGGTAACGTTTAAATAATTGACTGAGTTGAGTCCATATAGAAAAATAATAATTATATCATTTGAAAGCTGAGACTGTCGTTTTTACTGTAGTGCATTTTTTTCATTTTTATTTCATTTTTATTAGGATCCCCATTTGCGGCCAATTTAATGGCAGCTAATCTTCCTGGGGTCCTCTTTAAAATATTCACACCGTAAAATTATACAAAGCAATAACAACACAAATTACAATCAAAAAGAATTCAAACATTGCAATTACATACAAAATATTACCAAGTGCAATAACATGACAATTTCCAGCTTTCATGAGGTCATTTGCCATTCCTGGGTTACCGTCCTCTTAAATTTATATTTGTTCTGAATTCTGCGTGATGAGACAGAGAGTCGATTCCAAATAGATATTGCTCTATAAAGTGATGTGCGTTTCAGAAAATTTGTCTTGGGAAGCGAAAGTTTTATGTCACCGCCCAATGCCTGCCTGGTGGCATATAGGTGTCTATTTCCTACAAAAACAATCTGCTCAGAAAGAAACTGTGGTTGTTTCATAAAAACTGCTTTCCACAATATTAAAATTAATCGTAGTTTAATTTTGCATCAAATTATGATGGTTAATGTCATTAAACTAACACATCTCACGCACTTCAAAAATAAAAAGATTGTGAGGTGCTTGCTACTTAAAATAAAGGATAATAGATAGATATATTTATCGTTATGATTTACCAGTGTTAAAATATTGAATGTGCTGTATTAGACAAGATAACCTCATGGGCAAGCTAGTATAATCAGACAATGTCAAATCGTGTCATTTTATTCTTAAAAACAATTATGGAAAGTTCCGGGTTCAATACAAGTAAAACTCAATCGACAGCATTTGTGGCATAATGTAGATTATAATTTTTTTTTATTTCGACTCCTTTTCTGAAAAAACAAAAACAATCGAGATCACTGTGAGGCGTTTAAAATGGAAGTCAATGGGGGTACATTTTTGGAGGGTTTAAAGGCAGAAATGTGAAGCTTATAATTTTATAAAAGCATTTACATTAATTCTTCTGTTAAAATTTGTGTATTTTTGTTTTAGCTGTGAAGTTGTTTAAATCGTAATTTTTAGGGTTTTTTGAGTTTGATGAGAATACATGGCCACAAAGTTGTAAAATTGGCTACAACTTTACACAGAAAAGGTTATTAAGTGATTTTATCACACTAAAATAATTTTAACACGCATATCCTTTGTCTTATGGCTATACTTTTGAAACAGTGTGTATTTTAACATAAAATAATTGGCCCCATTCACTTCCATTATAGAGTATTTGCCTCACTGTAAGCTCGATTTTTGCTTTTTTTTTTTTTTTTTTTAAAGAAAAGGAGGAACAGGGGGCCTGGGGTATCTCCGTGGTAAATATGCTGGCTACCACCCCTGGAGTTCGCTAGTTCGAATCCCATGGCATGCTGAGTGACACCAGCCGGGTCTCCTAAGCAACCGAATTGGCCCAGTTGCTAGGGAGGGTAGAGTAACATGGGGTAACCTTCTCGTGGTCACTATAATGTGGTTCGCTCTCGGTGGGGCGCATAGTGAGTTGTTCGTGGATGCCGTTGTGGATGGCGTGAAGCCTCCATGCGCTATATCTCCGCAATGACATGCTCAACAAGCCATGTGATAAGATGCAGGGTTTTATGGTCTCAAATGCAGAGGCAGCTGAGATTCATCCTCCGCCACCCTGATGTAGGCAAGTCACTATGCCATTATGAGGACTTAGAGTGCATTGGAAATTGGGCATTCTAAATTGGGGAGGGAAAAAAAAGGAGGAACAAGAGAAAATGTATTACTGTGGCAATCAACATTATGCAACAAATGCTGTCTATTGAGCTTAACTTGTATTGAACCTGGAATATTCCTTTAAGATGTTCTTAAGAGGATTTTCATGAAGTCTGGTTCGTTAACGTATACAAAGTGTGTAAAAAGTAATTCTTCTAGTAATGTGGACAGAAAAATCTAAAACAATCAGACATTGTTTGGTACAATGCTATTCATGGGCGCCGCAACACACTACTGAATCTCCAGAACGAAGCATAAAGTGTGACCAGTGTTGTCCAATTCCCCAATAATTACTCTGGCTCTTTTGAATCAAAAAGACTAATGAATCAGTCGGAGTGGTGACTGAATTAATTGACTCAAGTTAAACCAAGACCTGTTTCTGTACTTAATGTACTTAAAGGTGCACTCAGTAACATTTGTCTTTGCCATCCTGGACATACAGTGACACCTAGTGGCTTGGATGCAGCATCATTCAAAATCAGTAGTTTTCAGTTACAGATGCCATTGTAGAAATTCACTATTCTCAGCCATAGTTAATTTAATCCAAGAGTGAAAGTGTCCAAAAACAAGATGGTTACAGAGATTAAGCAAGTAGTATTCAGATGGTCATGTAATTCTAACATGGCAGCTCCCATGAGGGCACCCCTGGCCCATGTAGAATAAAACCGCTTTTATAAAGTTACTAATATGACTAGAGTCCTCATCTCATGTGAGTGCTCATGATTTTATACATATATTGCAATATTACAATTCATGTCTTTGGGAGTTCAACTTTTTTAATGTGGAAAGAATTACTGAATGCACCTTCAAGGCTTGTGAGACTTGTCAGTTAGTGACTGTTTGTTAATATAAAAACATGTAGATAAAGCTACTCAATACACATAGAGTTTTGTTGTAATAAGTGAATAATCTGAAAAGGAACTTTTCTAGACATTAAGGCCACGTTCACACTAATACGTTTCAGTGTGAAAACTCTGTTTTCAGTTTCTTAACATTAAAATACCTTTTGGACCCTGCTTGTATACTCTCCTTGTTTTTTGTTATATCCTTTTTACACTTTCCATCTCCAGTTAGCGAGTGTACTTGCTCAAAAACCTTTCAAGTTCATTACGCTTCGTTGTAGTCAGTTGCAAATCCTATTTGACCGTATATTCGATCACACAGGATATCGACATATTGCTTACGAATGTTCATGTACCCTGAAATCAACCCCATTCAGCCAAATCAATGTCTAGCTCCATCCCCTATCAGACATTTGTGCATCGATTCAAGCAAGAACACATTTCATTCTCTAGCGCTAACATACAACATTTTAGCTTGTATTTTGAAATTAATTTGCTGTAGCGTGTGACTGTATTGACTGTGATTGTCAGGAACTGTTTAGAACTGCTGTCTCAGCTGCCAGAGGAAGAGGAAGTCAGTCTGTTAAATGAACTACACCAGCTGAAACAAGAGGAAGAATCTCTCATCCAGGAGCTGGAGAGTATCGAGGTGCAGCGTGAAGCTGTTGCTAAAGATCTGGCAGAGGGTCGGAGCCACAGCCAACAACTGGACACTGAAGAACTGCAGTGCGTATCAAGTACTGATGAACATGTCATGATCAGGGATTTTGTTATAGGGGAGACTAGAGCTAGTTGTCACAAGGGCTATATCTCAGTAACGATAAGATTTGAAATGAAAAGTCCAATTGCGCAAATGTGAGTTTTCTCTATCACAGGTTTAGGTTTCAAATAGCTAGTTCAAAAACCTCTTAAATTAGAATATTTCTTTGTGAATTTTAGACTCCAAAGTGAATCATATTTCTACAATAGCTCATGGGTTAACGTGTAATACTCAAACCACATTGGCATACATTAAGAAAGGGGCAAACTATATAATGATAGCACATTTTTGCTGAAAGTTTAAATGTGTCCTTAGAACAAAAGTATTTTTCATAAATGTCAGGTAAGAGCATGTTCTCACATACTGTATTTTTCGGGAACAGATTGTTACAAGTGCTGTGAGTGACATACAGTATATTTATAAATTTTTGTGGTTTCATGAATCATGTTAAATTGTGCCTCATAATTATTTTCATTTTTAAATTTGGTTGAAAAGACCACGATTTGCTGTTTACAGCAAGTATAGGCATAGATTTGGTTTTGGTGGTGGTGATGGGGGTGACTGGAGAACATGCTCCCCCACCCCCCTCCAACTGTTCACATGAAACCTATTTCACAGGTGTAATGACATTGTGATTCCACTGTGAAAATGTATCCCATATAGTGTGACAACATGCCCCAGTCTCACCTAAATATTAATGTTAGCTACTTATTTGTAATGTTGTGAGCCAGGACATTTGGCAAACTTTTAACACGTATTAGTCTTTTTAATTGTTATCTGCGAAGTGTCAAATGGGTTAATTGTATCTTCTGATGTTTAGGAGTAACAGTATCTGTTCTACTTCCTTACTACCTTACTGTGACTGGATGACCCAAGTTTCAAAACACCCAATAGGCATTGAAGACATGGAAATGTAGCTTAATTTTTAGATTGGGCAGGAAGTTTTGAGTTCTAAACTTCACAGCATGTTTTCATAGTACAATGAACACTTATCTTAAAAGATCAAGGACAATTTGATTCCTACTTTTCCAGTTTTTTCAGTTTCCAAGTATTGAGTTTACGGGTAAAAAGAAACATGCCACAATCTCTCTTTCCCTCTCTCTGTTGCTCTCTCTCTCTCTCTCTCTCTCAGATATCAGAAGGAGTACTGTGAGTTCAAGCGGCAGCAGTTGGAGTTGGATGATGATATTAAGAGTGTAGATAATCAGATGCGATACTGTCAGATTCAGCTGGACAGACTCAAGAAGACCAATGTTTTCAACGCCACCTTTCACATCTGGTTAGTCAACACTGACTCAGCAGTGATGGTTAACAATAAACAGGCTGCAGGGCAAACAACTCATAGGCTTTGCGATGTTTGTTGTTGTTATGGTTGACAACTGTCCTGTTTTAGCCAGGATGTCCTGTATATTGTCAAAAATTAGTACTTGGAAACGAAATGTCCTGTATTGAAGCCGAGCTATAGCGGAGGATGAAGCAGACCACAGTATTTGGCACACCCTGCCAGGCTGTACCGCATCACTGTGATCCAGGGGCCGGTTGCACCAGCTATACGTACATTACAACTTAGCCTAGTTGTGGCGTAAATGGGCACTAAGTCACAATTTATGCACTACTAAATATTTGATCGTTGCACCAATAAACTTATTTAGGACATAACAATACGTATAAACTAAATATTTATGGAAGCCTCCGACCAGGCGTAACGGATGGAATAAAAAAGCAGACTGACTCAATTACATCAATGTGCTCTTGTTTTGGTTGACAGGCTTCAGTTCTCTCATGTATATGATGCACTCGTTTACATTTACGGGAGAAAACATTATGTAAAAAACATTCTACTAAAGCATGAATTCTATCTAACGGAGCACTTTCCTGTGTACAGTGTCAAGTTTCAACATATATTATATATATATAAGATATTAACCCTCTGGGGTCTGAGGGTGTTTTGGGCCCTGGAGAAGTTTTGACATGCCTTGACATTTGTGCTTTTTTCAGTTGCTGAAAAACATATTAATGGCTAAAGTAAAGATAACACTGTATTCAGCACAAACTTGGCTACAATAATATGTGAGCAACGTTTGTACATGTTTGTATTTTTGAGAAAATAACGTTTATGCATGGTTTTTGAAAAAACAAATAATTTAAGTAATTGAAATAAAGCCATTTAACACATACAAAACATTTGTCCACAAGACTTTTGAGAACTGGATCTTGTAGCCTAGAGATTTTGCTACAAAATTATGAGAAAACCATCCTGATCACTCATTCATACTAAACAATATAGTAATTTAACTTTTGTAAGACAGTTTTAGTGTTAGAAAGGTCATATGCGAGGAGGCGTACACTATCATGAATATTGATTGTAATTCACACCTGAGGAGACAAAGACCCCTCCCCTGGGCCTATCACTGAGGAATGTGACAGAAAGAGAATGATCAAACTCAAGTTTTAAGTTAAAAGAAGTAATCTGACTATACATTTTCTTTACATAAAGACTTTACTTAATTTTATACCTACACTACCGTTTAAAAGAAGTCTCTTCTGCTCACCAAGGCTGCACTTATTTGATCTAAAATACAGGGTATAGGCTAAATATACCAGTAATGAAATCTTGTTTTATTACGTATTGTATTTTAATAGGGATTGAATTTATTACAGCTGACTGTTACGTGAGCAAACAAGGTGTGTACAAATTTCAAGGCTGCTTATTGGATCAATTAATGTAAACGTCATATTTTGCGACTACACATTACTTTACGGAGAGTTTACGACCTACTAGTTAAATCTTGCCTTAAGAACAGTTGGTGCAACCAAGTTAAGCACTGACTTGGTTACAAACTAACTAGTAGTTACTAAGCACTTAGTGTGAACTTTACGTCCTAACTTACGTGAGAACATACACACAGCTGGTGCAACCCTACCCAGACACCTGAATCATATCTTAAACATGCCAAAAGTGTACTTGACTACACCTCAGATCTGGATATATTCCAGGATGTAACAATCTTCTTTAATTTGATCATTAATTAATGAATTACTACTGTCATGATCAATAGAAAATGTACAGTACACAAACATCACTTTTTAATAAAATGCAGTTTTACGCCTGAGTTTTATGAAAGAAGTGCAATACACAATGAGCCCAATTTACATAGAAAGGAGGTGTGTTTGCACAGAAAGGAATGACAATTACTTTTTTAAACACTCAAGACACCGTGCTATTTTAGATCGGATTGTGTCTGCTTAAACTAAACTCAGTAAAAAAAGGACACTTTTAGGACACCTTATTTTAAAGATAATTTTGTGAAAATCCAAATAACTTTACAGATCTTTATTGTAATGGGTTTAAACAATGTTGTTCATGCTTGTTCAATGAACCATAAACAATTAATGAACATGCACCTGTGGAACGGTCATTAAGACACTAACAGCTTACAGACAGTAGATAATTAAGGTCACAGTTATAAAAACTTAGGACACTAAAGAGACCTTTCTACTGACTCTGAAAAACACTAAAAGAAAGATGCCCAGTGTTCCTGCTTAGGCTTGCTGCATGGAGGCATGAGGACTGCAGATGTGGCCAGGGCAATAAACTGCAATGTCTGTACTGTGAGAAACCTAAGACAGTGCTACAGGGAGACAGCAGGGACAGCTGATCGTCCTCGCAGTGGCAGATCATGTGTAAAAACACCTGCACAGGATCGGTACATCTGAATATCACACCTGCGGGACAGGTACAGGATGGCAACAACAACTGCCTGAGTTACACCAGGAATGCACAATCCCTCCATCAGTGCTCAGACTGTCCACAATAGGCTGAGAGAGGCTGGACTGAGGGCTTGTAGGCCTGTTGTAAGGCAGGTCCTTATCAGACATCACCGGCAACAATGTCGCCTATGGGCACAAACCCACCTTCGCTGGACCAGACAAAACTGGCAAAAAGTGCTCTTCACTGATGAGTCGCGGTTTTGTCTCACCAGGGTTGATGATCGGACTATTATCATCAAAGGAAATGAGCGTTACACAGAGACCTGTACTCTGGAGCGGGATCGATTTGGAGGTGGAAGGTCCATCATGGTCTGGGGAGTTGTGTCTTTGCATCATCGGACTAAGCCTGTTGTCATTGCTGGCCATCTCAAATCTGTGATTTACAGGGAAGACATTCTCCTCCCTCATGTGGTACACTTCTTACAGGCTCATCCAGACATGACCCTCCAGCATGACAATGCCACCAGCCATACTGCTAGTTCTGTGCGTGATTTCCTGCAAGACAGGAATGTCAGTGTTCTGCTATTACCAGCGAAGAGCCCGGATCTCAATTCCATTGAGCACGTCTGGGACCTGTTAGATCAGCGGGTGAGGGCTAGGGCCATTCCCCCAGAAATGTCCGGGAACTTGCAAGTGCCTTGGTGGAAGAGTGTGGTAACATCTCACAGAAAGAACAGTGCAGTCCATGAGGAAGAGATGCACAGCAGTATTTAATGCAGCTGGTGGCCACACCAGATACTGACTGTTTTTGACCCGTCCCCTGATCAGGGACACATTATTTAATTTCTGATAAACTTGTTCAGTTTATGTCTTAGTTGTTGAATCCTTTTATGTTCATACAAATATTTACACATGTTAAGTTTGCTGAAAATAAAAGCAGTTGAAAGTGAGAGGACGTATCTTTAGATAGCGTTGGTTAGTGAATATTTGCCCTCAAATACCACGCACAAAAGTGGCTCAACAGTTTAGCGATTTCGTCATTAGGCGTTATCAGTTGGATTCTGCTTAGACCATTTGATGTAAGATTATTCATGTTCAATACAATCAGTGCTTTTTTTTCCTTCACCTTCCTAAGGCACAGTGGGCAGTTTGGAACGATAAATAACTTCAGGCTGGGCCGATTACCCAGTGTACCGGTGGAGTGGAATGAGATTAATGCTGCCTGGGGTCAAACTGTCCTTCTACTGCACGCTCTTGCAAACAAGATGGGGTTACGCTTTCAGAGGTTCGTGGACAAAACCTTATTTACAATTGTACAGGGTTTTATTAAAAAAAAATATATTATTAACAGTGGACTTTATAAATTATTGGTTTATGTTCGAAGTTCGAATGAAACAACATATTTTACAAGTGTAAATTCTTAAGATCCCGTCTCAAATGCTTCATGTCCTCTTTGTAGATATCGTCTAGTTCCATATGGAAATCATTCCTATTTGGAATCTCTCACAGATAAGTCTAAGGTTGGTTCAATTCAGTCAACTCAAAACATTTTCAATGTGAAATCGTTCAAAGGTGCAATAAGAATTTTTTTGAGAGTAGTACCCAGCTGGTTATTTGATTTCAACTTTAAGGGGGAGGCACTTTAGTGTAGATGATCATTTTTCTAGAACACTGAAAAGAGTCTTGCGAGTGAATGTCATTTAGTAGAAGAAGTAATATTAATTGCTCTAGGGGTATATCCTTTTTACAGTGGGAAAAATTACTTGGTACATCTTTAAGGGGACATTTTTAGACTTTAAATAAAAATGAAGAACATTACTTACAAGAATTCAATCAATAGCAAACAAAGCTCACCAAACAAGTGCTGCAGGTACCACCCACTTGCATGATGTACTAGGAAGGACACAATCCAGTCTATATCATTACACTCTTAAACTACTTGTATCTTTGCAAATATTAAAATATTGTTTTCTGTGCTTCATGGTATTGTAGTTCATGCACTCATTAAAGATGCGAAGTACAGACTTTTGTACTTTTTGTACGCTTTTCAAATAATTTCCCTTCAAATCAAAGTTTGTAAAATTGTGATTCACCTCAAAACTGGTAGGTTGGCTTGGCCTTTTATGAAGGATATTATGAACCCAGGAACCCAGGCGGCTAAAATAGTGGGTGGGCAATGTTGCGCTCTGTAAAGGACACTTTGAAGAAGCTGCAGTCCACATTCACATTTGTTAATTTCTGCTGCTGTTTGCCGTTGTAGGAGATGCCGCTGTATTGCTCAGGTGGTCTGCGCTTTTTCTGGGATAATAAATTTGACCATGCTATGGTGGCCTTTCTCGACTGCGTCCAGCAGTTTAAAGAGGAGGTGGAGAAGGGTGACACAGGCTTCTGTCTGCCATACAGGTGAGAACGTACAGAGGACCTCGTTTAAGTAAATCGTCATCATACCTGAGGACTCAGACATATTAAAGGGCAAAGTCTAATCATTTGGGCCACTTTTCGACAGTTTGTCAAAAAGTGGGGATTTTGTTTTATTTGCCACGTACTTGTGCTTCAACATGAAAATACTAGCAGTCAAACAATATTGGTTGATATCGAGGGGGCAGAAAATGACCTACTGCCAACTACCAGCTAGACAGCAATGGACACTTGACTGCATCAACTCTTCTTATTCATTGTTTGTTTACTCTGGGTTTTCAGTGTGTAGTGTTTTCAAAAAATTATTTAAATCTGTTAAAAATGTACCATCTGTTTAGGAAAAATTTACTATTGTTTAGATTGCAGTGTTAATTCTTATATAATATTGACCTTAGTTTTGGAGAAATTTTACATCAGCTGGGAAAAACTGCTAAAAAAAAAAAAACTGTACTGTTTAATAATCCTTTAGTAGAACAGCATGAAAACACTAAGGCTAAATCAACAAACTGAAAAAAATTGTGGGGAAGGGTTCCAAAGTTGGCCGCTGAGTGGTCTGACTTGCATTAAAAGGGATTTTCCTGTGGGCCGTTACTTCCAGAGCCCTGCCCTACATCAAGTATGCCAATTAAGCAGCCAATATTTGGCTGTTTTGAGGTTATCAGACAGTCATTCCTTGCATATATATCAGTCTACCAGCATCTGTAACTCTACCAACTCTACTGCACTCTGAATTTTTATTGTAAGAAAAGTGTTTTCAATTGCTTTTTCTCCGGCACTGAGATTGTTTTTGTTTTTTAGAATGGACGTGGACAAAGGCAAGATTGAGGACACTGGTGGAAGTGGAGGATCTTACTCTATTAAGACTCAGTTTAACTCAGAAGAGCAGTGGACCAAAGCCCTCAAGTTTATGCTCACCAACCTCAAATGGGGTCTGGCTTGGGTTTCCTCTCAGTTCTACAGCCGCTAAATAAAACTACACTGAAATCTGACCCACTTTACCAAGAAACCACATGAAATTGAGTGATGGAGTCTTCACTCATGATGGAGTCTTCACTGATGTTGCAGTATTAGTATGATAATGGACTTTTTTTGTGAACTCAAATCTTCAATCACAATGCAACAGTAAAAGGACTATATTTATCTATTAAACGCAAGTAGTAATTTAGAAGGATTTATTTGTTGTATTCACTTAATGTTGTTGAATTAAAAAGCATTTCAGGCAACTTGTAAAGTTCACAAGTCCACTCTGTTATGTGCCATTTATTATGAAATATGAAATGAACCTGCATTTGTATCTCAGTAATTCACACATGCTGTCATGTGCTTAGATCTGTGTTGACGATTTTCACGCAACCATGAAGAGCTGTCCAGAGCTGAAAAGACTTTGTAGTTACTCTTTCAGTCACAGATACCAGATTATTGGTTAGGTGTTAGAATAATAAAACAAACCAAAAGGGAACTTCTGGTTAATATTTTTTCTCTATAGCAGCTAATTATTTTAGGAAATCTTTCAAGATTTTTGTAATATCTTCATTGAAGTTTATTATTTGATTAGCTCTAAACTGGCTCTAGGCACAATGAGCTAACATAGCAAACTAAAACGCTATCGCCTTTTATTTTTCAGACTTTGTATTGTTAAGCTTTTCCTTATAGGAAACACAAATATGGAGAAATTCTCCCATTTAGGTTGCAAATTGTTCTTCCTCCCTAGCCTTCTGGCCTGCAAATTCAGTGGAGGAATTTGTGACCAGACCCAGTATGAGCCTCAAGTGCTCTATACTGGGGTAGGGCTCCACAGGCCTAATTCCCCCTTCAGGCAACTCCCTGGGATATATTTTCAGCGGTACAGTCCCCCTCTTCCCCCGGTCGCTGCGTTTGTAGAGCTCCTCCCTCACCAGGTAGGACCTGCCACCGCTCCACTTCCACGTGTGGCTTGACAACCCATGTGATGTATTGGCCACATGTTACCTCCCCCCAGGTCTGGGCATGATGTGGTCTCCGCAGGGTCTTTTCATGAAAGAATAGGAACGGAAAAAATCACCTTTGAACGCCTATGAAAGCATTTCATAGCGTTAAGATTGCCAGGCTGGCCGGCTTGCTCCCATGATAGTCATGTCACCTGTTCGACACTAGATCTACCACTGTAAATGGCCGTACCTTATTCTCGGCTCCTCAGTGCAAAAACCTGACTGACAGATGCACACCCACTTCCATTAATACCATATAAATTCCGTCTGGGGGCGGAACATGCATATTCTGTCTGCCAATTTCTCATTGGCCTTTTCTCAAGTTCAGAGGTATGTGAGGCTCTCAAGAAAAGACCCCTTGAGTCACTACATTCGACATGCCTCGTTCCCTCCATCAGGGAACAGAGGTTACAACAGTAACCATGACGTTTTCATTAATCAATTAACGTTACACAAATTCCAGTAAACAGAAAAAAGCTAAATCAATATTTGGTGTGAACACTTTTGCATTCAGAACAGCCCTAATTATCCTACTTACATCTGGACACAGTTTTTCTTGGTTGTTGGCAGATAGGATGTTCCAAGCTTCTTGGAGAAATTTTATTTATTTAGGCTGTCTCAATGACTTCTGTTTCTTTGTGTAATCCCAGTCTGACCCGATGTTCTGTATGAGGCTCTGTGAGGGCAATGCGATCTGTTGCAGGGCTCCCTGTTCTTCTATTCTTTTCTATTTGCATAAGGAATGTTTGGGAGTATAAAATGTATATTTCCTATTGACACACTAAAGCTGAAGACATAAATAACCATCTTAAGACAAATGTTTTTGTGAAATATCTTATGTGCCTAAGACTTTTTGCACAGTACCATATGTAGGTGCCAGGTTTGGGTTGATGTCTTTTATTTTGAAATTTTTACTTTCAATTTGTTACGTCACTTGTTGTAGGTGCATATTACCTGTTAGTTTGCGTGTGCTTAGTATGTAGGAAGGGGGTGAGTTGCTGGGACGCTCACTTTCTGTTGACCGTTTTCATTTCATTTAGCTTAGCTTAATTTCATTTCATTTCATTTCATTTCATTTCATTGCATTTTTGCTTACTTTACTGTCAACATCCATCATGTTCGTTTCAATGTTACAATAAACCATGAACTGCAGTGGAAACGCGTCAACTTTTATTCCCTCTACTCAGCCTCTTAGCGGTTACTGGCTGCCGCTATATTTAGTCAACAGAAAAGGCTACTGTTGGATTTTGCATCGTGGATTGGAAAGGATTTGTTCGCACAACGCATGTGAAATGCTGACGCGCACACTGAATTGAGATCGCGCTTCTGTATCCTGACGGCAGAAGAGGTATGTGAGCGGTTTTGCTATGTTTGGCTGCAGCATATTTTATATTGGATGAGAAGACGCTTTTGTCGCCGGCCGTGCAGTGTTTGTGTGCCGCTTATTGAATGGAATGCGGTTGTGGAATGAAGTGTGCTGCGCCCATTCATGAAATTGTTAGCTTGATCTGGGCGTTGAATACGGTGCTGTTTGGATTACTAGGATTGCGTTGTGTGAGAAATGGACGCAGATGAGGCTGCGCACGCTGCTGTGAGTAGCAAAAGAGAGCCCAAGCTTACAGCAAAAGCCTTGGTGCTTAAAATTGAGGCATTGCAAAAGGATCGCAAGGCTAAGGTGAATCAAATGAAGAGCTTGATTTTTATCAATGAAAGATCTCATGGAATGTGAGGAAAATGCTTTGCAAGTGTCTTCAATGGTGGGATCTTTGAAATGTTTGCAAGATGATGCTTCTGTGTTGCACAAAGTACTTCCCTTTCTTCCTCCTGATGAACAAAACAAACAAAACATGATACAGTTTGATACAGTTTCTAAGCACAATGATGGATTTGTGGAAGATGTTGAACGATGGTTGAATGAAGCTAAGAATCTGAGGCAAAATGCTCAAATAACAGAATCAAATTCTACTCAGCGTTATGCACTTTCTGTCATTCATGATTCAAGAGCAATGGATAATTTTGCTGAACCTCAACTGTGTTCTATATGAATATGATTCTAATATTCCATCTTCAGCTGAACCAGTTTCATCGTCTCATAATATGAATGTTCCAAGTAAATATCAGAACTATGATATGGATGAAGGGGATGTGCAGAATCAAATACAGCCAACTGATAGTGTCTCCAACATGGGTAGGAAAAAGACAACTCATGGATCCCGAACCAGTCGATCTCCCATTGTATCTGCTCATCTTAAGGTTAAGGCCGAAATGGAAGCCTTGTTGGCACATCAAAAAATGTTATCACGGAAACATATATTGGAGAAGGAAGAGGAGGATTTGAGGAGGAGAAAAGAACAACTGGAACTGGACACTAAAATTGCTGTATCCATGGCCAAGTTGAAAGTGTATAGCGACGTGAGATCAGAACAAAGTGATTGGACGAATTCTTCTGATGCCAGTGCATTAAGGGTGAGAAATACTGGAACCAGTTCTCTTAACCCTAATTTGGAATAATTTTTACCTTCAAGTTCACATTCAGTGCCACTACATCCACCTGTATCTTATACACAGGCTCAAGCCGCACCAGAGAATCCAATGCGTTTTCCAACTCAGTCAGGTCAACAGCAGCAACAGATTGTAAATTCTAACACAAGGTTGACACATTCTACGTTACCCAGCATCAGTCATGATGGTGGACATGGACCTGGACTGCAGGGTGCACATGGATCGAGTTTACAGGATGGTTTGGAAGGAGGAAATATCATTAAGCTTATTGACAAGCAAAATGAAATTGCTGCCCTATTAGTTCAGCAACACAACTTATCTTCACTTCCACCAAGGGAGGTCCCATTCTTTGATGGAGATCCATTGCGTCATCACAACTTTATACGAACATTCGAAGAGGTGGTGGAAAAGAAAGCAAGTAGCCATGCAGATTGCTTGCATTTTTTGGAACAGTACACTAGAGGGCAACCTAAGGAGCTTGTTAGAAGCTGTCAATTGATGATTCCTTCGCAAGGGTATATAAATGCTAAAGCTTTGCTTAAGGAGCATTTCGGCAATGAGGTAAGGATAGCCTCAGCTTACATGAAAAGAGCACTCTCATGGCAAATGATAAGATCTGAGGATGCTAAGGCTCTGCAGGACTACAGCATATTTCTTAGGAGTTGCTGCAATGCTATGCAAAATATTTGTTACATGAATGAGTTAAATCTTGCCTCTAATATGCAAATTGTTCTTGCAGAAATTCCTTATAAGCTCAGAGAAAGATGGAGAATTGTAGCATATGATTTACAGGAAAGACGTAACCATCCAGCTTGCTTTTCTGATATTGTGGACTTCATAGAAAGACAGGTGAAAATAGTCACAGATCCGGTATTCGGAAGCATTCAAGATGTTCTGCCTAGTGGAGGTAGAAACCTGAATACCAAATTGCCTCATTTTAAACCTAGAAGTAGTTTTGCCACCACAGTCACTGCAACTGGTGCAAAGGATTGTAGTCAGCGCCGGTGGTATGGGGGGGAATTAGGGGGCAATGCCCCCCCAAATGTCTTTTATGCCCCCCCCCCCCCAAATTGAATTATGATATAATTTACAAAAAAATATCAGTTTAATTTAATTCACATTTCAGTGAGAAATAATAAAAATATATGTCTACAAACTGCTCATTATCTGAAAATATAATAAAGCCAACATAAAACCAGTGTGGCGCTGTGAGGAACCCCCCTGCCGCCCCCCCAATCACGCACGTTAAATCGTTAATACATGAATGAAATGATTTTCAGTTGGCGCTGCATTCAAAACTCTCCAAAAATGGACATTAGGAAATGGTTCAAAACCACAGTTTCTCCTTCAAGTTCCATGCCGATTAACGATTCTGCTGACCCCATACAGCAAGACAACGACAGCCCGGCTAACATTTGTGACTCCGTGGCCGCTAACATCGTAGCTTCCCAAGCTAGCACACATTATGGATTTAGTAGGAGTGGAGATAGTGGAGTCGGAGTTCTGCGTCGCACGTCGATTTCTCCAGTCCCAAATGGAAGACGACTCAGAGGAGAAATGGACAGTTCAGGGACTGTTGTCCAAACATTACAAAACGCTTAAGGCGATGCCCACTGTGTTGACGGCACTCCAACTGGCTTTGGTATTTGGTGCTTCTACCGCGACCTGCGAAAATTCGTTCTCCACGCTCAAAAATGTGTTTTCAGAACACAGAAGCAGCACGCTTCACACAAGAAAGGCCAGACTAGTTCAACTTGCATTCGAGAAGGACTTGACAAAAAAGTGTTGTGGTACATGGAAGGACGCTGTTCTCAGGAAGTTCCAATCAGCTCACAAGCGGCGTCTTCAGCTTTTCTAACTGTAAGTTAAATTTAAAGTTTCATGCTGACCGGTTGTTAGTGTATTTATCTAACTGGCATTATGTACTGTCAAAGTTCAATATATTGTGTTGTCACGTTATGTTGTTGTGATGAGACTAGTTTAGTAGGCCTATTTAGTTCAGTTTTTTTTTACGCTGTCCGTTGTCCTGAAATGTCACTCCCGCCGTGGAGAACTATTGTCCTGTCAGTGTGTATGACACTATGTGTATGTTCATAGCTATAATAAAGCTGTGGTCAGAGTCGGTCTTGCAGTTTTTTTTATAGGCCTATTTAACCCTTATTTAATCAAATTTCTTAAGAGTTGCACGTCTTGCAACAATGTGTAATGGTTTATGTGTTTATTGTATGGGTTGCATCACTTCATGGTAATAGCTAACAGAAAGGCAGTAGCAATAATAAATATAGGATATCTGATATCTGAAAAAAAGTCCCCATACCTAGTGCCCACCCATTGAAAATAAATGCCCCCCTGCTGAGCGCAGCCTGGAGCCGGCTCTGATTGTAGTGGGAAGGCTGTGAATAAAACCTGTCTCTTCTGTGAAGGAGCACATGCATTGGACTTCTGTAAAAGGCTTGTTGAAAGATCTCATGCAGAAAAGATGAATTTTCTGAAGAAAAAGGGGATTTGTTTCGGTTGCTTATGTACAGGACATTTCAGCCGTGATTGTAAAGAGAGAAGCATATGTAAGATATGTCAACTCAAACACCCAAGTCTTCTTCATATTTTTCCATCAGAGAATAAGGGCATTCAGTATAAAGATGAGTCCAAGTCAACAGTGGGAAGTGCTTTGGTCTCGCTGCAGTCCAGTGCCCTTACTGGGGCTGGTAAAGAGAATTGTGCATTGTCTATTGTTCCTGTATGTGTGAAATCAAAGAAAGGAAGCAAAGTTGTGACCACCTATGCTTTTCTGGACTCTGGGAGCTCTGCATCTTTCTGCACAGAGAGTTTGATGTCCAAACTCAATCTCTCAGCAAAGAAAGTTAACATTCTAATGAGAACCGTGAGTCAGGACAAATCCATTTGCTGTTATGTTCTGAAGGATCTGGAAGTGTCAGGATTGAATCAAGAGCATTACTGTGCTTTACCAGAAGTATACACTCAGAAGACCATGCCTATAAGTAAAACCAACATCGCCGCACAAAACGATCTTGCTTGTTGGCCTCATTTAAGTCATATGTTTGCCTTCAATTGATGCTGATGTGGAGTTGTTGATTAGTGCTAATGTGCTAGAGGCTTTGGAGCCATGGCAGATTATTCGCTGTCAAGACAGTGGCCCATACGCCATTTAAGACCATGTTTGGATGGGCAGTTAATGGACCAATCAAGCGACAGAAAAGAGTATGCTGTTAAGGAACATTCTCACATGACTGTTAATAGGATCACAGTTATGAAACTGGATGAGTTATGGGAGCAACAGTTCAAGAGTGACTTTCCTGAATGTGTCGAAGAGGAACTGCAAGGATTGTCAAAGGAAGATCATCAATTCATGGATTTTGTTTCACAGTCAGCAAGACTGACCAATGGGCATTATTGTATTGGTCTTCCACTTAAAAACAAAAGGGTAGTCATGCCAAGGAATAGAGCAATCGTGGAACAACGTGCTCTGAATCTTCAAAGAAGACTTCAAAGAAATGCTTCCTTTCATGCTGATTATACTACCTTTATGGAGAGTGTCATCGCCAAAGGCCATGCTGAAGAGGTTCCCACAGCTGAACTGGAACGACTTGATGGACGTTTATGGTACATACCTCACCATGGTGTGTATCATCCTAAAAAAGCAAAAGATAAGCGTGGTATTTGATTGCGGAGCATCATATCAAGGAACATCATTGAATGAGCATCTTTTGCAAGGTCCAGATTTAACAAGTCCGCTGGTGAGTGTTCTTGTGCGATTCAGAATGGAGTATGTTGCCATGATGGCTGACATAGAATCGATGTTTCATCAGGTTAAGGTAAATCCTTATGATTGTGATCTCTTAAGGTTTCTTTGGTGGCCTGGAGGAAACATTGATGCGAATCTGGAAGAATACAGAATGGATGTGCATTTGTTTGGAGTTACGTCATATCCAAGTTGCTCTAGCTATGCATTGAGAAAGTGTGCAGAGGACCATAAGGATCTGTATGATGCCAAGACCATGGACATTGTCCTTAACAACTTCTATGTAGATGACTGTCTTGTATCTGTGCCTACAGATTCAGAAGCTGTTCTATTGTACCAGAAGCTCACAGAAATGTGCGCTAAAGGTGGATTCCGATTAACCAAATGGATAAGTAACAGCCGCACTGTGTTAAATGCCATCCCTGAGGAAGACATAGATAAGAAAGTTAAGAACTTGGATTTGGAACATGACATGCTACCTTTGGAAAGAGCATTGGGTGTGCAGTGGTGTGCTGAGTCTGATGTCTTCAAATTCAAGGTGACCATCAAGTATAGGCCTCTTACTCGAAGAGGAATTCTTTCTATCATTAGTTCCATCTATGACCCGCTTGGCTTTCTGTCTCCTGTGATTCTACGTGCCAAAATGATACTTCAAGATCTGTGTCGAGAAAAAATTGGATGGGACAGCACTATTCCAACAGTGTACATTCAGTGATGGACGAGTTGGTTGGAGAAACTTCATGAATTGGAGAAATTCGAGGTCCGTAGGTGTTTAAAGCCTGAAAACTTTGGAGAAGCTATATCTGTCCAATTGCATCACTTTTCGGACGCCAGTGAGCAGGGTTATGGAATGGTGTCGTATTTACTACTTCACAATGATCAACAACATGCCCATTCCTTTCTTTTAATGAGTAAGGCAAGAGTGACCCCTTTAAAACCTATCACTATCCCTCGTCTGGAGCTCACTGCTGCCACACTTGCTGGTCGCATGGACAAGTTGTGGAAGAAAGAGCTGAAGATGAAACTTCAGGATTCTGTATTTTGGACCGACAGCATCTCTGTCCTCAATTACATCCAAAATGAGACTTCTAGATTCAAATGCTTTGTAGCCAACCGAGTTGCTGAAATTCTAAGTGTTTCTGAAATCAGACAATGGAGGTATGTGAATTCTTCAAACAATCCAGCTGACCTAGCATCCAGAGGTCTACAGGTTGATTCATTCATAAAGAACCAGATATGGATTTCTGGTCCTCCATTTCTTGTTCAACCACAAGAGTTGTGGCCCATGGATCCTTCTGATGTAGGTGAGATGTCGTCTTGTGGCCCAGAAGTGAAAAAGAGTGTTCTGGTGAATGCTGTGCAAGTTCAACAAGAGTATGAGTTTATGCCATACTTTAATTACTACTCTTCATGGATGCGATTGAAAAAAGGCGTAGCTTGGATCTTTCGATTCAGGAATATTCTAATTGATCTCAGCAAGGAAAGGAAAAGGTTGATGACTGCTTACTCTGATATGGACAAATTGCAACGAGAGACTGTTGTTAAGAAAGAGATACGAAAATTCAGATCCAATGTGCCTGCTAAATTGTTGTCTTCAGACGAGCTGGAAAGAGCTGAATTGGAGATTATCCGTCTTTGCCAAAGGAAGAGAGATTCTGAAGAACTGGCTAGTCTGCAGAAAGATGGATTGGTAAAACGGAATAGTGAACTCTATAGACTTAACCCTGTGCTTCACTCCGATGTCATCAGAGTTGGTGGGCGTCTGGACAAGGCTATGATGCCTGAAGAAGTTAAGCATCTGGTAATACTGGCCAAGGATCTACATATTTCAGATTTGATTCTGCGGCAAATTCATCATGACATTGGACATTGTTGACGGAATTATATGTTGGCTAATTTGTGGCAGAGATATTGGATCCCTGGTGCTAGCACGGCTATAAGAAGAATTTTGTCCCAAGTGTGTGGTCTGCAGACATCTGCATGGAATCCTGGGTCATCAGCAGATGGCAGATTTGCCACAAGATAGTCACACCTGACAAACCACCATTTACGCATGTTGGAGTGGACCGCTTCGGTCCCTTTGAAGTAAAACGGGGAAGGAGCGTTGTAAAACATTATGGAGTGATATTCACATGTTTGACTGTAAGAGCTGTTCACCTTGAAATAGCAAATTCACTTGATACAGACTCTTTCATCCATGCATTAAGATTTACTGCACGTCGAGGACAAGTTGTCGAGATCCGTTCAGACAATGGTACAAACTTTGTTGGTGCCCAACGTGAACTGCAGGAGGCTATAAAAAACTGGAATCATAATCAGATCAATTCATTTCTGCTTCAAAAAGGAATTTAAGTGGAACTTTAATCCCCCGGCTGGTTCGCACTTTGGCGGAATTTGGGAACGGATTATAAGATCAGTAAGGAAGATTTTAAATTCTATCCTTAGAGGACAAAATTTAGATGAGGAGGGTCTTTACACACTCCTTTGTGAAGTTGAATCAATCCTTAATAATCGTCCAATATCCAGAGCATCTCTGGATGTTAATGATTTGGAAGCCCTAACTCCCAACCATCTTCTCCTCTTGAAAATACAGCCGTCTTTACCACCTGGACTGTTTAAAAGGGATGATCTATATTCACGACGACGTTGGCGACAGATCCAATATATGGCGGATCTATTTTGGAAGAGATGGATCGGGGAGTACCTACTTCAACTACAAGAACGCCAGAAGTGGCTGGTGAAGAAATGCAGTTTTCAAGTGGGAGATATTGTGCTTGTAGTGGATGATACTGCCCCAAGGAGCTCATGGATTATGGGCAAGATTATTCAGATCACACAGGATAAAAGGGGATTGACACGTCAAGTAAGAATCAAGACCAAGAGTTCCTGCTTGACCAGACCCATTACTAAAGTTTGCCTTCTTGGACCGGAGGACTTCTAACTATTCTATGACCGAATGACTAATTGACTGACTGACTTATGAGAGCTCTCAAATGACTTACCGAAGACTTTGACTAAAGACTGTTTGATTGACATGTTTACTTCAGTTGATTACGGACACTGTTCGCACATTGAAGAATTGGACATTTTACACATATTTGTGTATACATTATTTATGAAATAAGATTTAGCGATTTCTATATATGCAAAAAATTAAGCAGTGATGTATAATTTGCGTGATTGTAATTGTTATGATTATTACAGTTTTGGGGTGTAATAATCAGGGGCTGGAGTGTAGGTGCCAGGTTTGGGTTGATGTCTTTTATTTTGAAATTTTTACTTTCAGTTTGTTACGTCACTTGTTGTAGGTGCATATTACCTGTTAGTTTGCGTTTGGTTAGAATGTAGGAAGGGGGTGAGTTGCTGGGACGCTCACTTTCCGTTTTCATTTCATTTAGCTTAATTTCATTTCATTGCTTTTTTGCTTACTTTACTGTCAACATCCATCATGTTTGTTTCAATGTTACAATAAACCATCTGGATCTGCAGTGGAAACGCGTCAACTTTTATTCCCTCTACTCAGCCTCTTAGCGGTTACTGGCTGCCGCTATACCGTAGTTCCAATAACAAATTATTCAGCGGTTCCTAACTTGACATGTAATTACATCATTATTTGTTCCTAGATGTCCTCTAATGAAATAAGTTTGTGGCCAATCATTGCTGTATGTTATTTTTCTTCCAAAAGTATTAATGAGGTTGTTTATTGTAATATCATGTGTTCAGTTTGTTATTGCTGACTGAGATTAGTGTTCATCCCAAATAAGTTCCTCACTTTTACATAAAACACTTTCCTTGCACATTGAAAAGAAGAAAGTCAGTCAAACACATCTGAGATGTCATGAGGGTGAGTAAATGATAAGAGAATTTTCCTTTTTGGTGAACTAACCCTTTAAGACATGTTTGTTTGCAACTGAGTGCGATTTAGCAATACATAATTAGTAAAACTGAATCATATCATTAAGAAATTGACAAACAAATCATGCTACAGGGTATTTATTCATGTCTTCTATAAAATCAAAGACACACTGCGGCTTCCTACAAACTATTCACCCCATGCCAAGCACTTCTGTAAAAATAAAGCAACACAATTTATAAAGCAGTGTTAGGAATATATAATGTTTTTGTGAAATAAACAAAAGCATTAGAGAAACATTTAATTTAAAACTAGATAGTTCAAGACAATGATGAAAATATGAACATTGAAAAGAGTTGCTTGAAAGCTTGAAGTCAATGTTATACAGACCTTACAGTCAGAAAGAATTTCAGACAGACAGAGAAGTCAGATAGATGGACAGAATGTCAGACAGACAGAAAGTCAGATAGACCAAACAGTTCATTACTAAAGGCCCCAGCACAATCACGGAAAAGTTCTTCTTTATTCTACACTCAGGTGTATTATTTGAGCTGTAAAATCATAATTTTTACATTTGTTTTAGGGTTTGTTGACATTACATCATCATGGCAATGAAGTTGTTAATTGGCTATAACTTTACACAAAAAAGGTTGAGCGATTTTTAGCACACTAAAGCAATTTTAACAAATATATTGTTAACATCTTGTGACTATACTTTTGAAACAGTGAGTATTGTAACATTAATGGATTGGCCCCATTCACTTCCAATGCTATTCACTGCATCAATTGAATCACTACAGAAACCCAGATTTTTGCATTTTTTTTTTTAAGAAAAGAAGGGACGAGTCAAAATAATATTTTTTGGTTATTAATATTATGCCGCAAATGCTGTTGATTAAGCTTAACTTGTATTGAACACTGAATATTCAATTAAGTGGTTGCTAAGTTCATCTAATTGGTTGCTACGCATTGCTAGTGTACTTGAATTGGTTGCTAGGGTCTTCTAGTTGGTCAGTAGTTTTCATGCAAACCTAACCCTCACAAAAAAAGCATAGTTTACTTTGTTCTTTAAGCGATTTGAATTATTGGGACACTAGAAATGACCCTTCTTTTTCATAATTGAATAAACCCAGTTAATTTAATGTTACTATGTAAAGCACACTTGGATTACCTGAAAAAATATGTTTTACAGTGTTATCTTCTTATTAAATCCTGCGTCAGCAAAGATGTTAGCACAGTACTCGAAAGGTCCTGATATGTGCCTTTTCTGAGAATAGAATGGTGAACCTGCAATTACATGTTTGCAATGATAAATAGCCAATTACTTTTTCACCACATACAACACAGAATCATGCACAAATTATTTCTGCATTGCTGCATTACTGTCTGTTTGGGGTG
Source organism: Xyrauchen texanus (assembly GCF_025860055.1). Classification (NCBI taxonomy): domain Eukaryota; kingdom Metazoa; phylum Chordata; class Actinopteri; order Cypriniformes; family Catostomidae; genus Xyrauchen; species Xyrauchen texanus. Next base: position 32,940,978 of record NC_068315.1, read on the forward strand.
CTTTCAGCAGGCAGCATGTCAGTTCTCAACTGACACGGTCATATTTTCAATGTGCAAGGAAAGTGTTTAATGTAAAAGTGAGGAACTTCTTTGGGATGAACACTAATCTTAATTAGCAATAACAAACTGAATTTTAACACATGATATTACAATGAACAACCTCATTAATACTTTTGGAAGAAAAATAACGTACAGCAATGATTGGCCACAAACTTTTATTTAATTAAAACATTAAAGCATCTAAAATTCCACAGGAGGACATCTAGGAACAAATAATGATGATCAAGTTAGGAACCGCTGAATAATTTGTTATTGAAACAAACTGTACGAAAGAACGGAGTCAAATTTATTAACACTAAATTAACTACAAATATATATATCTATCTGTAGGAGAAAGAACTTAGTTTGACATAATTGACTGGTTGATTTAGTCTTCTTTTTTTTAAAGGGATGAGTTGAAGTGTGCATGGGAACTCGTTTAATGCTGTTAAAAAGCATCCCAGGTGGCACTTCATAAAGTTGGTTGAGAGAATTCCCAGAGTGTGCTTTAAAGCTCAAATATAAGAGTTTTGATTTGCTTAACATTTCCTCTACATAATTTACCATTTTAATTTGTATTGTTCTATAGTTGTAATGACTTTTGACTGACAGGTCTTGGAACACAGTGCATGATTCATATTGGCTACTTTTACATATTTTACACTATTCAGTTTCATTACATGGCAAAAAGTTGTGTGAAGACTTTAATATTACAAAAAATATTTTCCTTTTGTGTTCCACAGAAAAATGGGTTTGGAGTGACATTGGGGTCAATTAATAATGACACAATTTTCATTTTTGAATCAACTTATTTTAATGAGTGGTATCAAAACGTACAAAATCGTTGTACATTCACTTAATGTCTTATCCATAGTTTGATTTGCTCTTTAATTTTGTTTCCATTTAATGCATGATACTAGAGAATTATAAAGAGTGTATTATCTTAATCAGCCTCCTTTCAACTCAAAGGTATAGTTCACCCAATAACGAAAAATCTGTCATCAATTACTTCTTCCAAATCTTAATGACTTTCTTTCCTCCATGGCACAGAAACAGTGATGACACAAAATGACATGGGTGAACTAACCCTTTAACCTAATGCTTAAGCTTTCTTTGCTTTTGCAAAGAACACACCAGTCACGTCATCGACTCCCACCTTCATGTCAGGTGGTAGGTGGTAAAAGCACAGCTGCAGCAGCTCATATCCACTGGCCTTCAGGCTGGCACACACTTGAACCTCATCCAGAGGAACAACAGGGATGCACAGCCCCGGCGCACCCATGTAGAAGCTCTCTCCCAGGGCACCGATGAGCAGCAGGTGACCCCCTTTCTTAAGCAGGCTAGAGATGTGACCCAGGGCTCGGGTGAAGGAAGGCAAGTCAGGACTTACGCTCTCCAGACAGAAAGACGATACTAGGCAGTCTGCTCCACACTGAGGCAGGGACCCTGGTGATAATGGGCAGGACAGGTGGACATCGATGGGCAGAACATCAGACACAACGGAGCGAAGACGTGCTGCTTTCTCTGCCCACGCTGATGAACTGCAGAAAATATAAAAGATCTAGAACACATCAGGAGAAGTGATCTATCTACAGGAGTCTGCAGTTGTGTGTAAGTGTGTTTATTTCATAGTTTTTAACATTGTTATAGTGGTATTCATTGCTAGATCAGGTGCTGTTTGTTTACTGTACATTTCTTGTTGCACTTAAATCTGTTTTGTATACTATTATGATGATAGTGAAACTTTGTAATATGGCACTTTTTGTACCACTGTCTCCCTAAGATGTTTCGCTGATGTTCCTCCTCTTTTGTAAGTCGCTTTGGATAAAAGCGTCTGCCAAATGAATAAATGAGAATAAATGACATCAGATATGCAATAATCAGATATCAAAGCTTTTTTTGAAGAGGTACCTCTGTGGAGATTTTATTCATGATAACAGACCAAACTGAGTTTGGATTGACATGAAAGCGACTGATGGTCAGGCGATGTTTTGCCTGCACCAACAACATGTCATGTTGAAAAGAAATTGGGAAAAAATTAGAAATGTCATAATTTTGTTTTTACAATTATTGACTCCTTAATTAGTATTAAAATAATAAAGGCTTTTATTGGACTTTCTCCTTGCACACCAGCAGGCACTGTATTAACCAGCACATAACCTTTTCAAATGAACAATGTTTCTGGTTATTTTATGTCAAATTCAAACATCTGTCTATCTGAATCCCACTTCATCTGCAATAAAGAAAGCAAACATCGTGCGATCTTCTGTGACTGGTGTAGGTTCTGAACGCAACGTGAAGTGCAAGGATCCGACATGACAACTCCTCCCCTGACTTCAAACGCCAAATCTCACCGATCGTTAAATCGAGATTCAGTTCAAGTCTAACACACCTATTATTTTTTCAATTCGATTTTGTGCCGATTAAGGGACATTACACACACTGCATGAAATGGTTTGACAAGCAACATTTCTGATATAAATTTTTTGTATTTCAAGTAAAAACTAATTTCTTTATAAATCCAGCAATTTCAGGATAAAAACATCTTTCCTGTGTTTAATGTAGTTGGGGCAGGGCATTTCAAATGGCTTGTTCTTTTCTCTAAATAGCCAAAAAGCCTTTTATTTCACAGACTGGAAAAACCACAGCCCAGTTCCAGATGATGTACTATGTGGACTTGCAGATTTGCAGTTGAGATGATGTCATGAAAATGTTGAGTCCATTTTCCAGAAAGAGAGAGATTGTACATTTTAACCATATATTTTCTAAAGTTATTACACTTTTTGAGTATACTAGCATGTAGATGTCCTCAACGCTAACAATAGATTAAAAAACAGAAATAAACACACACACACACTGTTTACATTTGCTTAAATCTTCTGCTGGTCAACATTTCTCTGTACTCTCAATTCCCCTGTCAACAGTATTTTATTATGGATCTGAACAAATCAGTAAAAAATAATGAATCTCACCTGCGTCCCTCCAGTTCACACACATATCTGAAGTAATCTGTCCAGTCCAGACTGCTCTTGCCCTCATGTAGCCAGTTCTGCAGCTCTCTTCGATTGACCTCCAGGAAGTCGGACAGGAGGACACGCTCAAACCTTTCACAGCCACTCATGACTTGGTACAGGGTGGGACCAGACCCCACATCCACTAAAACATCTCCTCTTATATCATCTGTGAAAGAGAGACTATATTTATGTGGACTGTAGAATACCTGGCCTTTTACACAGCAAAGACATTGTCATGTGTTGACTCTCATACATAGAAAACAAGACACATGCTGAGTTTCACAATAAGTGGTTTCTCATTTACACAGAGCCAAAGCTTAAACTTTCCTAAATCTTTATTCTTTTACCTTACTAGCACTGCTGTTTCCTTCAGCAGATACAAATGTGCTCTCTCTCGCTCTCTTATACACATTCATGCTCACCTTCAGTAAAGGCTCTGTGCAGACAGTGGAGTTTCCATGGCACAATGCTGTCACTGCGCTCAAAGTCTGCTCGGGGTGGAGTGTAGTTATATTGCAGATATGCTGCAGGATCGAAGTGCTGGTAGCATGCCTCCATAACAGCTATCCTCTTCAACCCGTCCAGCTCAGTCTTGGGTCTTTCTTTGTGCGCCTCCATTCTAGCTGTCCTCATCCTGTTTTCGCTCAAGACCATATTTATACTTGTGGGTTGCAGGTTACATAGGTTCTTTTGTACAAGTTCAGCTTAATCTAGTGTCTGTGCATCTGTTTGTGTGTGTGCTCAGGGGTAGCTCATTGTTATCTTTACAGATGGTGATAGTGTCTTTCTGTCCACCTGAGAGCACTCAGAGCTTCTGTGATGACCTCAGGCACTGATGACATCTCAGTCAACCCACTGCTTCACGTTTTCCTTAAATGTTATCACGTTCATCTGAACAAAAGCCTAACTCAGTCCAACACAAATAAACTCTCTTTATTGGTCATTAGCTTTGCATCCTCACTATTATCATGACACTAAAGGGTGTACTGGTGAATCAGACAAAGAAAACACAAAATAGGACCAGAAACAAAGACTAAAGCCTTCTTTATTTTCTCTCCAACCAATCATCAGTTAAAGTTGGTTAACCTTATAAAATGTTAATAGTCAACCTCAGAAGGTCAAACTAAATATTAAATGCTAAATATTAAATTTTATTTTATATTTATTTTATATGAGGTCTGCTATTTTTGCAACACTGTTGCAACAAAATCTGGAACATATTTAAATATTAAATTTTTATTTAAAATGTATATTTAAATAGAGTTTAAAACCCTGATTTGCAAACATTTGTAGTTTCTAGCAATAAACATTGTAAATCTTACATTTACAATGCAGTAAATGGGAGGAAATTATGTGGTAACAACATTCTCAATCCCAGTTTGTCAAATACAGCTTGTGCAAGAGCACAGCACGTCAATCTAGAGAACACCCTCTAGCGTCTGTTTTTCGAAGCATGCAGCAAGTAAGCCCAGGCGTCACTAAATCTTCAGATATTATTGTATAATGTTTTATTATACGCATAAATACATACACACTGGCAGCCAACAGTTTGGAATAATGTACAGATTTAGCGGTTTCTGAAGGAAATTGGTACTTTAATTCACCAAAGTGGTATTCAACTGATCATAAAGTGTAGTCAGGACATAACTGATGTTAAAAAAACAGCAAGTCACTATTTGAAAAAAGACATTTTTGATCAAATCTAGACAAGCCCCATTTCTAGTAGGCATCACTCCATCACCTTGTCCTTGAGTAATCATGCTAAAATACGAATTTGGTACTAGAAAATCACTTGCCATGATATCATACACAACTGAAAGCTATTTGGCTTGTTAAATGAAGCTTAACATTGTCTTTGTGTTTGTTTTTGAGTTGCCACAGTATGAATAGACTGGCATGTCTTAAGGTCAATATTAGGTCCAAAATGCCAATAAAGAAAAAGCTTTCTCTAGAAACGCATCAGTCAATCATTGTTTTGAGGAATGAAGGCTATACAATGCTTGAATTTGCCCAAAAAACCCCTGAAGATTTCATACAAACGTGCAACAGTTGTTCAAAGACTAAGAACAACTGGCTCTAACAAGGACAGAAAGAGATGTGGAAGACCAGATGTACAACTAAACAAGAGGATAAATACATAGGAGTCTCTAGTTTGAGAAATAGATGTCTCACATGTCCTCAGCTGACAGCTTCATTGACTTCTACCCGCTCAACACCAGTTTCATGTACAACAGTAAAGAGAAGACTCAGGGGTGCAGGCCTTATGGGAAGAATTGCAAAGAAAAAGCCACTTTTGAAACAAAAACAAAAAGAAAAGGTAAGACTGGGCAAAGAAACACAGACATTGGACAACAGATAATTGGAAAAGTGTGTTATGGATCTTAACCCCATTGAGCATTTGTGGGATCAGCTAGACTGTAAGGTGTGTGAGAAGTGCCCGACAAGACAGACACATCTATGGCAAGTGCTACAGGAAGTGTGGGGTGAAATGTCACCTGAGTGTCAACAAACTGACAGCTAGAATGCCAAGGGTCTGCAATACTGTCATTGCTGCAAATTTAAATAGTAATGTTATTAATGTCCCGACTATACATTGTGACTCACTTTGGTGAATAATTATACCAATTTCTTTCCATAAAAGCAAAATCTGTAAATTATTCCAAACTTTTGAGTGCCAGTGTAAGTGTAGTTACATTATATAATCATATTGTTATTTTAGATCCCCTGACCCAACACTTACCAATATTAATGATAGCAAATATAACATAAAACACACAGGTAAATTCAGTAACAATAATTTGATATACTGTACATTACACTGTTATCTAATCAGGGGTGTAAAAAGTACTCAGAAATTATACTCAAGTGAAAGTATGGATACAGAGTGAAACTTTTTCTCAATTAAAAGTTCAAGCCAAAAAAATGCTTTAGTCAAAGTAAAAAAGTATTCACATTAAATTGTACTTAAGTATTAAAAAAGTAAAAAGTAACTTTTTTTCCTAGCTAGAATGATATCAAGAGAGGAGATTGTTTGAGGGAGGATGTTGTTAAATTTGTTTGGTTTGTTAAATCACCTTTTTACTGTTTCTGATGACTGTCATATTTCTCCCCCAGTGGCATTCGCAACCTGGTCTTAAAATCGTGTTACAATAACTACAGTAATAACAAAATGATTTTTATGTGGCCTATTGTATGTAACATGGCAATTTCCTGGTGGAATGAACACTAGATGTGCTAAAACAACAATTAATTTTATCCCCTTTCACTCAAGTCACAAGTCGAAATGTGAGCAAAAAGTGTCATAGAAGCACCACAAAATGATGTGGTTACTTCAGAAATTGTGTTTTTCATCTCACATTTGCATTTTATGACACTATCATTTAATATATCACATAATATTTCACTCTCTTTTAATGCTGCACAGTGCACGTTTCAATTCGGCACTGCCTTGAGATGTGTAAAAAAACAATTTTATTTAGCAGAAACGTTGTACAGTCCACGCAATGTTCGTTGCACGGGAGAAGGCACTCACAAATTGCCATGTCAGAGCACCCAGCCCCTTGAGACATAGAGAAAGATTTAAAAAAAAATGTAATTAAACTTTGAATAAAGTTTGTAATGTTGTTGGTTTTGTGAATTGCTTTCTGAGGTTTGCCAAACCTTGCTGTTGTACTGAATTTAATCAAATTCATAATTAATATTTACTCAGATTCCATTATATTTAATATTATTGTCATTATCATTGCTGGTTTTATAGTTATCATTATAATTAATAGTTACCTAACAACAACAACAAAAATAATATATTTATATATATATAATATAGTGGGGGAATATTTTCAGGGATTAAAAACTTTAGTCTGGTACTCTGTTCCTATTTTATGGTTTGTAATTATAGTGCTTTTGTATCATCTTGTTTTAAAAAATTGTGAGTAAATCATGAGATAATTTTCATTTTTGGGTGAACTATTCCTTTAAATTAATAATTAAATAATTTGGTCACGTGACACCATGCAAGAAGCAGATGTATGTGCGGCTAGCTCTGTGCACTTTGCAGGTTTTTAAAAAATATATATTTTCATGTTATAACCGTTGAGATCCGATACACCCAGTTACATATTTGCTCTTTGAGGTAAAGCAAAGATGCCAAAATCATCAAACTCTAGAGAGATTAAAAGACACTTATGTACTCCAGATGAGGCCCCTGCGAGACAAGGACTCGATTTGGGAAGCACATCGGGAGAAGAAATCCAGCATCAGCTGTCCAAAATCTCGGTGATGCTGACGAAAGTTGTTGTTGACTTGGAGGATCTAGCTGTAATATGTCCATCGATTATGGTGATGGAAACAAAACTCTCTGAGTTGGTCACAAGAGTGGCAGATGTTGTGAAACCAATCGATTATCAGGAGTCATCGGAAAGGGAATTATCCGCTAATCCGTCCATGTCCAAAACAGACTTGGAATACATTTTAAAAACTGGAAGATCTCGACAATAGGAACCGAAGGAACAATATAACAATATTGTCGGAATTCCTTAGCATGAAGAGTGCAGAGATATGGGGAAATTCCTGGATGAGCTCTTCAGGAGTCTGCTCGACATAACAGGCCATAAACTGGAAATCGAGCGAGTTCACAGAGTCCCGGCTCGCGGATCTACTGAGGGAAACAGGCCCTGATAAATTCTGGCCAAATTTCTGATATCATCCGATAAAGATCTTGTGTTACGCGAGGTGATATTCTCGATCAGATTTTGCAAATTCGACAAGAGAGAAACGCGATCGGTTCAATGTAAGAAACTCTTATATCAACGGAAGATTGCTTTTGCACTGATATTTCCGACCAAACTGAGAACAGACACCAAGGCTGGCAGCAAAGTATTTTTATGCCCCAAAAAGGCACTGGCCTTTTATACAACCTATGGGAGAGTAAACCATTGGGTGGTTCTTATGTGAATGGACTGACTCGCTGTTCAGTGTCTCAAATGTCTAAGGAAGATGGACGCCATTTTTTGTGTCTTTCTGCGTTGACTCCGGTCTAGTGGCTGGAGTATGTTTTGTGGCATGACACTCGAAGAAACTTTTGCATTGACGGAAGATCACTTTTACACTGAAGTTCCCAGGCAGATTGACAATGGACACTATGGATGACCACAAAATATCTACATGCTCATATAAAGGATGTCTTTTATAAAGTTGACGGACTGAGTAAGTCATGGTGTATTTTTTTTATGAGGACTCCGAGTGAATTTGACTCTTAATCATCCAAGGAACCGGGATGCCTGTTTTGTTTCTTTATGTGCTGGCTCCGCATAGCAGCTGGAGTTTGTTTTGTTTAATAAAACTGCTTCGGGTCAGCTGTGGATAAATCTGATTGTTCTTTGTGCTTACTGTTGGCTGGTGTTTGTTTGTGTGGAGTATTTTTAAGGGACATTAGAACGATGCTGTCATCTGCTGCACTCAACATTTGGCTCACTGAACAATTGTCTGCCTGTCCGAGGAAACTGAACAGCTTTATATTAGCTGGAGTTTGTTTTGCAGAGGAACACACCTTCAAGACAGTAAATTAATCTACATGTTCTTTGTGTTTATTCTGCTTGTTGGCTGGGGTCTGTTTTCCAAAGTATTTTCTGTTATGTAATTTTGCCTCACAAAATTTGTGCAGAAGCACCAGACTTGACAGCAAAGTTGTCGCAGGGACTCTTGTATGCGTACATGGACCTTATGAGTTTAGAGGGATTGATGCCGGTTGGCGCTGTTGTGCGCGGGGTTAATGCGCACATTTGTCTTTTTTTCTGTTTTTGTTGTTCTGGTTTTGTTTGTTGCATAATGGGGAATGCGGTCTGTATAATCTTGCTTTTGACACACAATTTGTTTTTTATTATATTAATATGTCATATGTTAATATGAGTGGATTATCTCTCTCCACATGGAATATGAATGGGTTGGGGCAACCCCATAAAAAGAAGGAAGGTTATTTCTTTTCTTAACCCTCTGGGGCCTGAGGGTGTTTTGAGCCCTGGAGAAGTTTTGACATGCCTTGACATGTGCTTTTTTTCAGTTGCTTAAAAACATATTAATGGATAAATTCTGATAACACTGTATTCAGCACAAACTGGGCTAAAATAATATGTGTGCAACATGTGTGTACATGTTTGTATTTTTGAGAAAATAACATTTATGCATGGTTTTTGAAAAAACTAAATTTTTCAGTAATTGAAATAAGGCCATATAACACATAATAAACATTTGTCCACAAGACTTTTGAGAACTGGATCTTGTAGCCTAGAGTTTTTGCTACAAAATTATGTGAAAACCATCCTGATCACTCATTCATACTAAACAATATAGTAATTGAACTTTTGTAAGACAATTTTAGTGTTGAAAGGTAATATGCAAGGAGGCATGAGCGATCATGAATATTGAGGTAATTTACACCTGAAGAGACAAAAGACGCCACCCCTGGGCCTATCACTGAGGAATGTGACAGAAAGAGAATGAATGTGAGGAGACTTAATGATCAAAATCAAGTTTTAAGTTAAAAGAAGTAATCTGACTATACATTGTTTTTACATAAAGACTTTACATAATTTTAGACCTACACTACCGTTTAAAAGAAGTCTCTTCTGCTCACCAAGACTGCATTTATTTGATCCAAAATACAGTAAAAACATTGTGTGAACTCTTTTTACAATTTAAATGAACAGTTTTCTATTATAATATATTGTAAAATGCAATTTGTGATCAAAGCTGAATTTTCAGCATCATTACTGCAGTCTTCAGTGTCACATGATCCTTCAGCAATCATTATAATATGCTGATTTTCTAATATGGGCATATTTAAAGTGCATTTTACTCATTTACACCTGAACAGATATTTGCAAGCACAAGCTTTGTTGATGATAATGAGGGAGCATAAATGCTAGTTAAAATATAATCTAAACATTCATATTATTTTTATATCATATTGCATATCATATACAGCATACAATTTAAATACCTGCTTTAGCCGAAACATCATTTAAATGTAACTAAAACTTGCTTATTAGGGCATATTTCAAATGTAAATACTCCGAATCCTGGCTGGCAAGTCTGGAAACAGTCCCACTAGTAAAATATGTACATGTTTATATAAAATAGCATGTCAACTAATAAAAACTAAACAGATTACTCATCTGAAATTGTATCCTCGGCTGGATCAAGTCTCTCTTCAAAATACAAATGTTCATCAGAGTCCCGCTCTTCTTCTGAGGAAAATGTTAACTCATCCTTAATATTCAGGAGTTTGATCGCCTGTGTATCATTACAAACACGCAGAAAAGTTGAGTTGTGTTGTGTTTACATTAAACCTCACCGTCGGGGGCGTGCTACTGGTCTGCTGGTACATTAGCTTTAATGAGTTAAGCCATAAGAAACTGTACATCGCTATTTTTCAAACAGATTACATTGCAGGAGAATATTTGTTTTAAATTTGAATTGTTTTATTTATAAGTAGACATTTTAAGCTTTTTTAGACATATGTTTTATGTTTGTGTGAAAACTCACCATTTTTATTTTCTTTATTTTACAAAACCACAAGATTTTGTTGTTATTGTGAGTGTACACAAATACAAGTAGACCCTTTGTGGTTTCTAATGATGTCTTACACTTATCTGTATACCCAAAAATGACGGAGTATTTTAAGTTGTTTCCGCTGTAATGATGAAAATTTCCAGCAGGACGCGGCAGCACTTATCTGTATACCCAAAAATGACGGAGTATTTTAAGTTGTTTCTGCTGTAATGACGAAAATATCCAGCAGGACGCGCCGGCGCACCGGTCGACCCCAGAGGGTTAAGCGTAAGAAATACGATATAGTGTTTCTTCATGAAACACATCTTTCCCACAGGAAGCTGAATAATTTGGGAAGATATGGGGTGGACTTGTTTTCTTTAGTGTTGGTTCAAGTAACACCAGGGGAGTCATTATACTGATAAATAAACACCTACAATTCAAATTCCTTAAACAGATTACAGATAAAATAGGAAGAGTCATTATTATTTTAACAGACATTCAGGGGCAAATGTTGATTTTGGCTAATATTTATGCACCTAACGCTGATGATCAGGGCTTTTTTATAGATCCTGAAAGAATGTTGCAAACTGCTGGTACCCCTGATGATATAAACTTGGGAGGAGTCTTTTTTATTGATGGACTCAATCCTTGATCATAGTGACGCAAAAGTGAGTGAGCCACCTAGAGCAACACTGACACTTCACAGGATGTGTAAAAATCTTGGTTTTACAGATATCTGGCTACTTATGAACCCATCTGGTAGGACTATACATTTTCTCATCAGTTCATAAGATTTATTCTAGAATAATTTTTTTCTTGATATCTAAATCCCTAATTTCATCTGTTGTTGATTACTCAACTGGAAACATTTTAGTCTCAGATCACACCCTGGTTAGTTCAGAGGTGTTGCCACATACAGTGAAAAAGAAATCATATAGTTGGTGCTTTAATGTATCCCTTCTGCAAATTCCTGATTTCCAACAAATGTTAAAGGCTGAAATCAATGTTTATATAATCCAATTGGTCCTCAGTATCCTCTGTGTGAGTTAAGGTGGTTCTTAGGGGTCAGATGATACAGTATGCCTCATTCACCAAAGAATCCAAAGCACGTGAACTCGTGGAGATGGAAGGGAATATTAAAAATGCTGTCTGATGGAGTTTTGGTTGTTCAAGGCAAGACAGTAATACTTTGAGTTGGGGAACAAAGCAGGGAAGCTTCTGGCAAGATATATAAAACAGAGAGAGTCTTTTTCTACCATTACCTCAGTGAAATCTACTGGTGGTGATATATTTACCTCAGCCATTGATATTAATAATGCTTAAAAAAATTCTATATTGATCTTTATAGTTCCACGTCTTTGTCTACTGATAAAGATATTAGAAATTTTGTGGAACCATTAGATCCCTAAATTGACGATTGAGCAAAAAAATTCTCTTGATTCTGAAATAACCTTGGAGGAGCTTGTTGAGGTAATTAAGGCCTTGCCTTCAGGTTCCGGCGCCAGACGGTTTGCCACTGAATTTGTTAGATCTTATGCTACAGAATTGTCTCCACTTTTTTTAGAAGTTTATATGGAATTTTTAAAGAATGGAAAGCTTCTGCCAACCATGGCTCAAGCCCGGATCAGACTGATTCTTAAAAAGGACAAAGATCCAAGCGAGTATAAGAGTTACTGTCCAATTTCCCTGATCCAGCTTGATGTAAAAAATGTTTAAAACATTTTGGCTAACCGATTAAGTAAATTTATGACATCTTTTATACATATAGATCAGGTGAGGTTTATTACGTTCCGCAGCTCTTATGACAACATTAGGTGTTTCATCAATATCATGTGGTCAGTGGCGAATGATGACTCAGTTCTATAAGTATTTACAGTTGCGCCACCTGCTCTTTACTGATTTGGGAGTGGTTTACACCCCCCTAAAGCGGCAGATACTATGGGAGAGGTGATTACTGCTTTTGGAAAAGGGCATGAGGCCTCAGTGTATTACTCCCTGCTAATTCAGAATCTGGGGGACGGAACTTCAGCTTCTCTTAAGAGATTATGGGAGAAAGATCTAAACTTGGTATTGGAGGAGGGAGTGTGGGCTAGGATTCTAAAATAACATCAAATCAGTATCAAGAGATGCAAGGGTTCACCTTAGGTGATTGCATAGGCTTGGTCTTAAAGACAGACCCACCAGCTGACGATGTCAATCGGAAGATGGAGACACAACCCATGTCTTTTAGGGAGGTGTAAAGTTACAAGAGTTCTGATTGAGGATTCAGAGTTTTATGTGCAATATTTTGGCTTCTCAAGGTTTGGGCTAGTTAGGATTAAATATTGATTCTGTATATATATGTGTTTTGCTGTTCTTTTCTAATAGATGAATCAATAAAAATTTTAATTGCAATAATTACATTATTTAAAATATTTTACTACAATTAATGGAATATCAACAGATTATGTCATGACATTCATTTTACAATGACAATTGATTTTAATTGGTATATTCAGGACCTCTAAGGTTGGGAAGGCTTTCAAAAAGGTTAGGCTTATACACTTTTTGTAGAACGTGCCAGATCTTAAAGAACTCGATTATTCAAAAACAACATTCATTTTTACACATATTATATCACAACATAAATTACACAGACATAGCTCAAATGTGAATTTTGAAGCAAAATTGAAGCAGATGGCAGCTTCAAAATTAATGTTCGAGATCATGTGTGTAATATATGTTGTAGAACAAACCTGCAAGGAAAGTTCTTAAAGGAAATTCCCGAGGGTACCCATGGTGAATTAGCCCTCCGGGTTCACCAACAAATTGGCTTAATAGCTCTATTCATGTACATTTCAGATGTAAACAATTCATGATATTTAAAAAAAAAATTATGTAAATTAATTATATTCATTCTATAAAGTAATGTTTGTTAATGTTACTAAGGTATTTATATATGTTTTTCTGTTTTTTTCAGAAAAACATTTAAATTACTTTTATTAATTATTTAAATATTATCACTATCTATCTATCTATCTATCTATCTATCTATCTATCTATCTATCTATCTATCTATCTATCTATCTATCTATCTATCTATATATATATATATATATATATACAGAAGAGGATTAGTGCCAAGCAATAATTAAAAAAATATAGCCATCTCGAGATTAAAGACATTATAATGCGAGATTAAACTCGTTAAATTTCGAGAATAAAGTCGTTGTGTTTCGAGAAAAAACTTGTTAAGTTGAATCTCGCATTATAATGACTTTATTCTCGATATTTAATGAGTTTATTCTCAAGATTGTATTTCGACTTTTTTTCTCGGAATTTAACGAGTTTAATCTCGCATTATAATGACTTTAATCTCGATATTTAATGAGTTTATTCTCAAGATTGTATTTCGACTTTTTTCTCGAAATGTAACGAGTTTAATCTCGCATTATAATGACTTTAATCTCGAGATGGTTTTATTTTTTTATTATTGCTTGGTCCTAATCCTCTTCCATATATATATATATATATATATATATATATATATATATATATATATATATATATATATATATATATATATATAAACCTTAGTAACATTAACAAAAATTCTTAAAAGTTCTAAAGTATTCAGTCCTTAATAAATAATAAAAAAAAAGATCTGCCATAACATTTGATAGTAATCAAATTAAGTTTAATAATATTTAAGATTACAAAATAACTTATGAGAAGTTCATATACTGTATGAATTTCCTAAAAAAATCTTTAACTCAAACATGTGTTAAAAGGATTATGTTGCAATATTGCCTCTTTTTCATAAAGCCAGTGATGTTTGATTTAATTATGAGCTAACAATTTCCAGAACATGTGCTGTGTTTCTGGAACTCAGCTCCTTATCCTTAGATCTCCATTGCCATGAGGGCTACTTTATCTCAAAAAGCAATGAGCTGCCAGTAAACAGGGAAGTTAGGGATCACACAGTGCTGCATCACAAATAGACTTTAGTTGTCATAGCATTTATCTCCTGTCTCCTCTTCTGGTATATCTTTCACACGATACAGCATAAACAATTACAGGCAATGAATGTATGGATGTATAAGAGCCCCATGGATACTTTTCCTATACAATGGTCTCGGTAGGTCTCAATGTTTCTTCATTATCTCACACCATCAGTGTTGCATTTTTTTATGACTGCATAGATCAACTTTAAAAAATGAATTTTAGACCCCTAAATTCTATTCCATTCTGTCGCACTCCATCTATGATGCTATGGAATTCCTGGATGTAGATGGCGAGTTGTAATGCGTTCCATTTGATGCTGTTCTGTCAAGTTCAAGTTTGCTAGTAAACGGACAACGTAAAAAAATCCAGCCTAAAGAGACTTCATCATTCAACTTGGTGTCAGAAAATGGTGAAAGACAGTGAGAAAACAGGCAAGTTTCTTATCTACTTGTTCAGAAAATGGTTGAAGCTTTCCGAAGATCTGATCCGCAAGTGTTTGATCATCTGCAAGAACTGCCGTGTATTCAAAGGAGAATACAATGCTGCAGCTCGGTTAAAGATGCCAGGACGTAGGCGTACATTCTTCAAAACTTGGAAACAAACAAATGTAAACAGGCTTGGGGAGTAACAGATTACTTGTAATGGCGTTAGGTAATCAGGATACAAAATTAAGGAACTGTAAGCCATTAATGTTACATCACAAAATCATCGGAATCAGATTACAGTTACATATTCTTAAAATTGGGATTACTGTCAGGATTAAAAAAATTAATATTTGTCAAAAGAAGTAGTGAATTTTCCTGACATAAAGTGATACAGACAGTTGTTTATTTAGATTGAGAGATGCACATTCTCTTCGGGTTCTCTCTCATGAGTCACTTGAGTCTGGAGCACCTCCTTCTGTTGCATGTGCAAATAAAACCAGTCTCACATAAGTACTCTGCTCTCAAGGCAAACAGCTACTTCATCGCGATGGCCATGGAAGAACATGCATTATTTTCTTGGAAATTTAGACATTATTCTCTCTATAAAAGAGAAAAGTGAAACAACATTAAAGTTCAGTGGAATTTATGCCTTCCAGCTGTGAAGACGCTCACATTATTTAATGACCTGAGAATTTGAAGGTAATAAGAGCAATACAGAAATCACATTAGCTAGGTTAGCTAAAATGAGTTAATATTAAAATGTGTTAAAATGAGTTAGCCTTAGTGCTCAAAGAAATCTGTGGCCCTCATCATTTGTCTGGAGCAGGAATTGCTTCCAATTCTGACACAATCCATTTGAGCATCAGTAGCTATGCATAGCTATGCATCAATGCTTTTTTTAGGACATTACATAAAATCTGCAGGATGGAAACACTAAGATGCAAATAAAATCTCCAAAATGCACATAGAAAATGTATATTCTCTCTTGAGGTTGATAAGTTTTTTATTTGATAAGAAGAAATGTGCATAAACTGTGTGACTGAATAATTCATTCATAACTGGACAAACCAGTGGACCAATTATTGCAACTGAATTATTGCCCTGGTAATGTTCTAAAATTCTATCTTTGGAAGAAGTTGGAAAAAATTACCCCTTCCCCAGGTGAATGGTACTTAAACCTTCATCATTTAAGAAAAAAGTTTTGAAATCAACAACAATACAAAAATCTACTTTAAAAATACCCCTGGAAAACCTTCTATGACTTTCTCTCATTTTTCACCATGATTTTGTATTCCTGATAATTATTAACAAATCCAAATTGTACAAATAAATACCAAATTAATTGAAAATGTGTTTTAAGTTCTTCGGAAAGAAAGTTAAATGAAGAATTTATCTGATTTTGATAAATTATTGTTGAGAACAGTTCAAATGTCTGGGTGAGGTAGACATTCTGGCAAATGTAACATGTTCAACACTTATAGTAATTAGGAATAAGTAATTGAAAAGACACACTAAAAGTTTAAATCTGTTTTGATCTATTCTTTAAAACTAGATTTTTTTCTTTCTTTTTGGAACCAAAACTTTTTTTTTCTTTAAAATCCTTCATAAACACAAACATAAACATAGAAATCAGCCATAAACTGTTAGCTGGTGATGTTTGACTTTGGATCATGAGTGTAGTATATCGGGTGCAGACGAACAAACAATTGCTATGCAATATGACTTGAATCCAGAAAACCCAAACTTTTAACCCTGGAATTCATCAACATCATAAATTAAAAGATTCTTCTCAGCTATGCACCAATGAGTCTAGTTGAGGCCTGCCTTTTGATGATAAAATGGTCAAGGAGACTAACCATTCTGCTAAAACAGCATGATTTAAAACAAAAAGGCCATTGGTCAGAGTGGCGCCTTAACTCATGGGAGAGTGACATGGGGCAGACTCAGCATGACCTTCAGAACTTCCACACAGAGCTAAAGCAGGTTTTCTTGCGACACCCTCCCTACAATGAATAACACAATGTTCTATGTCTCTTTATTCTAGACAATAACCAATTTTCTAGGCTCCAAACTAGTCATAAGACATCCTCTCTGATAATTATTCTGCAAACAGCAGCTAAAAAAGAAGTACCTTTGTTTCATTCATTTAGTAACACACTTAGAAATTAGACATTTCTAGTATCACATGACTATCATCATTGTTCAAGACACAGAGATTGAACAGACTGGATCTGAACTGTTGAACTTCTCTTTAGGAGGACAAACTAATGCTCATAACTTAAAATGTACAAATGAACTTTTCAAGTGTACACAAGTGTATCTCAGGACATTTCATCTTAATCCAGGAACATTTCACACAAAGTCACATACTTCGCTGACTTAACCTTCTAAATACACAATATCTAGCCTTGCAAGATAATTCTGAAAATGATGTTATGACCTGTGATCACTTTTATAACTGACAAATCGATAATTATAATCTTGAATTATCATAAAGTACATAAGTTATTATCATAAATAATTATGTTAATACATTTTTGATATAGTCAGTTGTATCCAAGATATAAAATGTATGGTTAAAATGTACTATTTCAAGCAGGAATCTTTAAGAATCCTTTACACAAAGATTGTAAATAAACTTTGAGTAGGACAGACAAATTGACCATGTGACTGAAAATCTGCCTCTGATTGGCTTAGAGCCTGTTTGGGGTGTGAACAAAAAGAATGGGTTAAAAGGCCAGATTGGACAAACCCAGTTGAAAAAAATAAAGAGTTCTGTGTTCTTGCTCCACGCTCCACTTCCTCTTTAGCTGCACGCTCTGGCCCTCGTGGTTTGTAGCCTCTTGCCCCTCAAGATTCGTGCTAAGATAAGTCCAGGAAGGCTCAGAGTAATGCTCAGAAGAAGTCCTTCTCTTCTCTGTGCTATGACACACACGTGACGGGAGTCGAGGTGATCAGTCTTCCATGCAGAAGGCCTCGTTTCAAATCCGCCTCATCATCCATTGACACAACAGACAACAAACTATCTCCAATCTTAATAATAATAATAATAATAATATATATATTTTGTATAGCGCCTTTAAAAGTAGCTTTCTCAAAGCGCTTTACAGACAAGCATAACAGCAGAGAAATAACACAATGTAAATAAAAATGAGCACATAAAATTAAGATCATGTAAAAGCAATCCTAAAATAAAATGTTTTAAGATGTTTTTGCTTCCCTGATGTCGGCCAGAAGGGAATTCCAGAGCTTACCCAGATAGCAATAAGTCGGCGGGCCGCTGGCGGTGCTCCGGCGGCAGAATGGCGATATCGCAAACACGTTTGACGGCGCACCGCTGGCGGCAGCCGCTTTTTAAAAGCGGCAGCCACCTTCCTACCGCCTTCGTTCCGCGGCCGGCCCGCTGGCTATCCGCCGTTCGCCGCCGTTATATCGGCGGACCGTCGGAGGCAAGCGCTTTTTGGCGATCTGCCGCTTACTGCATATATATGTATATATATATATATATATATATATATATATATATATATTTTATATATATATTTATAGCATGCAGTTTATCAAGAATAATGATTGATCAAACCAGACACATTTCCATTTGGCGTTTTAATTCCACATTTCAAAGTACAGTAACTGTCATTGAAACAAGATGTCAGATCAATGAAATATAAATAACAGAAAAATACAAACATTATATATACACACACACACTAAAGAACATGCAGGTTTCCAATTCAATTTTGGTAAAAAAAATTATTTTTTTTTAAAAAAAAAAACACTATTGTAACACTTACAATAATTGTTAATAATATAAAGAGGTCAGCTCTGGGATGAAAAAAATTACCAGTAAACATAAGCAATGAGGATATTTGGTACCAAATAAAGTGCAGGATACCAAATAAATTGAGGTATAACATCATATTTACAAGTCATTTCTAACAATAGGTTAAGTGGTAATAATTTAGAGTAAAGCTCTGGAGTAGAATATACCATTATAACTGCAATGCTGACCTGTGGCACAAGGATTTACAAGCTATATTTAACAATAGAATAACAGTTAAGCACTGTGATGGAATGAAAGTAGCATTTTTGGTACTAGTTAATGTGCAATATCAAATATCAGGCATGAAATAGGATTTAAAAACTATAATAGAATTGTTAAGCACTGACGGAATGAAATAAGCCAATACTAAAGTCATGGTAAGTAGAATATTTGATACCAGATAATGTGCAAATATCAAGTATTAGATGTATAATCTAGGATTTACAAGCTATATTTAAAAATAGAATAGATAAGCACTGTAACAATGAAATAAGCAGCAAATTGTATATGAAATAATTGAGATTTTTGGTATCAAGGAATGTGCAGGATAACAGGTATAATATACATTTTGACATTCAACTTACACATGACAACAAGTGGGAATAAATATAATTAACAGCAGAAAATCTGGCTGTAGAGAACACAGCCAATCAGAATGTCTGGAGAGGTTGGGGACTGCGTGGCGTAGTGGGCTAAGAATCACCGGTTTTCCCCGACCTCCAGAATGAGGCAGTGCAAATTGGCATATCTTCAGTGATTCCTCGTGCGCCTGTATAAAAGGACAAACCATCCCATATTCATCCAAGGAGCTGCCCTCAAAGCAGGGTCATGAGAGAAAAAAAAAAAAGAGCAATTTCCACAGTGAACAGCGTGGATTGGGTGAGTGTAGTCTGAGACTTTTAGCAGGCTTTTTTAGGGGTATTGATGTTACTGACTGCAGGATAAAGAAAGGGTTCCAGTGATGCTGGGGTGTCAGTAGTCAGCCTAGGTTTAAGGGGTCGGCTGTGGGTCCCTCTCAGCTGTGCGGCGCCTTTTTCCACCTTCATGTTCAGATGCTCCTTTCAGGTAGCGTAGCGTTAACCTGGATCGCCTCATCAGTGGCATCCTGGGTTGCCGGGTTCTTCCGGATGGCTCCTGTAGAAAATAAAGATCTGTCATTCCATTTGAATGGCATAAGGTCATACACATCTACTTAAATATAAAAAAAAAATCCAACTTACTTTGAACAATGGTCTTCAGGAACATGTCTCTAAAACATGCTTTATCCCCTACACCAGTCCAGGTTGTATTGATGGAAAGGTGATTAGAGAAAATACTCTGAAGCATTCGCCACACGGTTGTCTTTAGGTCCCTCCCACATTTGATTGCCAAAAACCGAAGCTGAAAATACAAAGAAAACATGTTACAAATTACATTTCTCTGAAGCTTCTCATAAATTTAAAATGTGACAGGCTGTGGATTCAGACTGTAGAATATGCAGTGTACGATCTTAATTTTACTTTTTAGATTACCCTATGGCGTTATAAACGAAATCGCCACACAAATCGTTGCTGGAGCTCTTTATCCTGCCTCAAACTGTTGTCAAGCTACGCCAAATCTTCCTGGGTGTCTAGGGGGGAGTAACAGATCCCCTGGCAGGGATAACTCTCCAACAGACACATTGGCACTGAAATGTTGCAGCATAGCATTTTGTTGTCCATGCTACGCACATCATCGCCAAACTCCAAGACGTCGCAGCATTAGGGTTTGATCTGCACCTACAGGGGTTCCCAGAATAAAAGAATAAAGTAGTCAGTCCTGGTCCTTCAACTACTAAACTATGACATTTATATCTAGGTCTACTACATGTACAGGTGGCCCCAGTGGGAATTAAACCAACAACCACAGGTGTTGTTTGCAAGTTGTACCTGATTGCCCAGTGCGAGCAAATGTCTTAAACATTGTCCCAACTTGCTTCACCTGCTCTTGAGGTGAGCCGCTGTCACCTGGGAAGTAACAATATATTGATTAGCAATACACTAAATATAATAGTAATGTAATATAACCACAATTATCATACCAGTAACTTTCCCTGTAATTTCTATCCACAGTATGTTATGCATGGCATACAAGTTCATAATGAAGAACCCTTATGATAACATCAATTTCATTTTTTTTCTTTCAAGCAGAATATTTGTTTGTAAAAGGGGAGGAAAAAGAAAATAATGAAATATTGGTATACAGATTTTGGTTGATATATCATACTGTACAGTGAAATTTGCTATTGTTGTATCCCTACTCACCTGAAGGACGGATAGATCAGGCAAATCTCCAGTCAGGCCTTTGTAGAGTGTGTGCTCCTGCATATCCACAGGTATTTTAATTCAAACATGCAACATATTGTAATAAACCTACAATATTCAGCCTTTACCTTACACCCTCCATTGTTGCTCTACACTTTTATTATATTAAATACTTATTTATATAGCTTGCTCACTGTATAATCATGATAGCCTAATACTTATAACACAAGATTGCATCTTAAACGAATGACTGAGTTGAAAACTTGAATAAGAACGCATTTTACACAGAGGGGAACAGTTAGGGAAACTTACCTGCCTACAATAACTGTTTTCATTTGATTTGAGTTACATTAAACATGAATAACCTTAGCCGAGTCCCCAGGAACATCGGGCTATTAAAGTAACAAGCCTGTAACTGCGGCCTTATCAATTCTAGCTTCACCATACACTCAAACTGTGAGGTTTATCTGTTTTCCTCATGGACCTGTAGCACAATGCCCTGACAGTGACTTCACCTGTGCCCTGATCTTTATTAGAAACTGAGAGGAGAGCAAGTTAATATAATTTATATTACAATTATCACAAAAATTAACAAACAGTCTGCTTTAAAACTAAGAAAAAACAAGCTTCTATACTAACCTTACATAAAAAATGAACACGTGGTGAACTAGCTTAGCCGCTATCTGCCGGCACACCACATTAGATTAAAATACTTACCCTTGTAGTTGTGCAGATAACTCGATATGTAGAGTTAAAAGCCCTTGTCCCTCTTGCTTGTCGGAGCAGGGGACCAGGCATCAACAATCGCGATGAACATCAGCTGACGCGTATTTTCGGAAGATTCTGGAGACATCGAGTTAAAACAGACATTTTGGGCGACGCGCAAGTAAACCGGAAACAGATATGGTGACAGCGGAACTTCACAGTTCAGTCTTTGTAATGTGTTTTAGCAATACATTTTTAACATTTATAATGCGTTTAGATTTTTTTTTATTGCCTTTACAGGGACTTTAACACTTTCTTAAAGATTTGTACCGGTCATAATTGCAAACCTGTAAAAGGTAAAATAACAAAAAAAATCAAGGTTGGAAAAAATGTAGACAAACGAAATTTCTGCGCAACTGTGAAACCGGAGGATAATTTCGCTTTTTCATTGAGTTTATCCTTCACGTCAAAACAGGGATTTTCATGTTTATGATAGATATCACCATGGTTGCAAATTAATAAAAAATAATTAAAGTATACCCGAGATTTTGGCCATGTTGCAGATGTCTTTCACTGTTCACTGATAGTCAGGCATTCGTGAAAAGTCTAACTTCATCAATTTATTCTGCTAAATTGTTCATACCATGAATTAAATATCTATTTTAAAACCTAATCAGAATCAGAAAGATATTTATTGCCAAGTAAGTTTTACAAAAGGAATTATTTTTGGTTTACTGGTGCATGTCTCAAATGCGCAGCAATCAAAGAAATGTAAACAATTTTCAAGTGCATAAAATAATTCAATATATTTTACATATATTACTGTATAATCGCTTCAGAGTTTCAAAGTAATTTAAATGTCATTTCCTAAACCTTACCTTATCATGGAATCAAGAGTCAAGCCTCTGTTATAAACCCTAATGGCTTTGGAGCAAAAAATAATAATAGCCAACATGGCTGGTCGATTTTGAGAGTAGAAATCCTTGTATTTCAAAGCGGCTTGCCGCAAGAAATGGGAGTGACGAATTCGGCGGCAAACGTTTCATCCCCGCCAGTGGGACGCACCTATAGCCGACAGCTTAGGGACGGCGGCAAAAATAAGCCGTGCGGATATTTTTTGCTATCTGGGTAGGAGCATAGACAGAAAATGCTCGGTCACCCCACGTATGAAGCCGTGTCCTCGGAACAACCAAAAGACCACTCTGAGTGGAGCGCAGATTGTGACGTGGTGTGTAAGGGATTAATAAATCAGTCAAATACTCCGGTGCCAAA
This sequence comes from Xyrauchen texanus, assembly GCF_025860055.1. Lineage (NCBI taxonomy): Eukaryota > Metazoa > Chordata > Actinopteri > Cypriniformes > Catostomidae > Xyrauchen > Xyrauchen texanus. The sequence goes on from NC_068315.1 coordinate 32,964,073, forward strand.
TTGTGCAGAGATTTATAGGCCAGCATAAGGATTTTAAAATCAATACGGTACCTAACAGGCAGCCAGTGCAGGGACTCCAAGACCAGGGTTATGTGGTCCCTAGCCCTGACCCCAGACAGCACTCTAGCAGCTGAATTTTGAAGATATTGCAGTTTATCCAATGATGATTTAGATACCCCAGCTAGAAGACCATTGCAGTAGTGAATGCGCGAATAGACAAAAGAGTTTATCAATTTCTCAGCTACCGAGAAGGACAACATAGGACGTTGCCGGGCTATATTTCTAAGGTGATAAAATGATGTCTTAACTGTATTCTGGACAAAAGGCTCAAATGACAGTGTGGCGTCAAATATGACACCCAGATTTTTTAATTTGATCTTAAACTCCAGTGTAACGCCATCAACAGATAGAGCAGGAGACCCAACCTTCCGCAGTTGATGAGGAGATCCAAGGAGCATAACTTCTGTTTTTGAGCCGTTTAGAGACAGAAAATTATTGGACATCCAAATCTTTATCTCAGCAATAGAGTTACAAAGATGCCCAACGTTCACTTGCTGACCCGGTCTAGTATGTATATAAATCTGTGTATCGTCAGCATAACAGTGATAGTTAAGGTTGAGAGATTGTAGTAATTGACCAAGTGGATAGATGTACATACTAAAGAGTAAAGGACCCAAGACTGATCCTTGTTGAACACCCGTATGAACAGAACCAACATTGGACCTATAACCACCCATAAAAACAAAGTGACTGCGATCAGTGAAATAGGACTTGAACCAGTCAAGAACAGTCTCTGACAAACCAAATACATGTTCGAGACGATTGAGTAATAGGGCATGGTCAATATTGTCGAAGGCTGAACTGAGATCCAAGAGAATGAGAATAGACGTGGAGCCGGAGTCGGAGGCAATTAGTAAGTCATTAGCGACTTTCACCAATGCAGTCTCAGTGCTGTGTAATTTCCGAAATCCTGATTGATGAGGCTCGAATAGTTTATTTTCAATTAAGTGTTTGTTTAATTGTGCTGCAACCACACCCTCCAAGATTTTTGACAGAAATGAGAGATTTGAGATTGGACGATAATTTGACAGATTTTTCACATCAGAATTTTGCTTTTTTAAAACGGGAGTAACCGCAGCAGTTTTAAGTGCTGCTGGCACCTCCCCGGATGATAAAGAGTCATTTATTATTGCAAGAACTGAGGGACACAAAGGACCAAAGCAGGATTTAAACAGGCTACCAGGCATGGGATCAAGTATGCAAGTGGTAGCTTTAATACTAGAAACCTGGTTGCAAAGCATCTCAGGTTGTACTAAAGTGAATTTGGATAAAGGAGTGCCAGAGAAATTAGGAGTATTAACTGTAAGATCAGCAGACTGCAAGGTATGAATATTTGTGCGAATATTGTAAATTTTTTCACTGAAAGATTTGAGAAACTCATTACACAGCCATTCAGATGAAGTAAAAGAATTGATACTATCTGTTTTGAGTAGACTGTTAATTGTATGAAAGAGCTTCCTTGGATTACTTTGATTATTCTCAATAATGTTTGAGAAATAGGCAGATCTTGCAGTTTCAATGGCTACTCTGTAGTTTGACAAGGAATTTTTCCAGGCCTGGTGGAACACATTTAAACCAGAGTAGCGCCATTTTCACTCTAATTTCCGACACATAGCTTTCTGTATACGTAAATCACCATTATACCAGGGGGCTGACTGTGCAAATGTAACATTACATGTTTTTATGGGTGCATAGGTGTCCAAGTTGGCTGTAAGAACATTGTTAAATACTGAAATTTTATCCTCAATAGGAGCAGAAGACATACCGTCTAAAGAAGAGACAATCGAGTTTGCAAAGGTAGCATGATCAATTGATTGCCATTTACGGAATGAAATAGTTCGTGAAGTCTCTCTACTAGAATGAAATGTCTCAATGTTAAAGAGGATGGCTAGATGATCAGAAAGTCCAGCATCCACAACAGAGAGATTAGAAAGAGATGAGTCATTTGCAATTATTAAATCTAACGTATGTCCTTTACAGTGAGTAGGGACATTTACAAACTGAGAAAAATTAAAACAGTCCAAGAGTGATAGGAAGTCCTTGGCCAAGAGACAGGCTTTCTGATCTACATGTATGTTAAAATCACCCAGAATCAAAATTCTCTTAAATCTGACAGACAATATAGAAAGAAGATCAGCAAACTCAGAGAGCAAGACCTTATTCAGTTTAGGAGGTCGATAGATAGTGACCATAGCAGAATGGAGAGCAGAGTGAGTATCAAACACATTTAATGGAGGTCCAAAACATTGACAGAACCACCTGAACTTTCTACAAAAAGCCAAATAACCAAGCAACGCAAGGAAATGCAATGACACACAAGTACATCTCCAGACTTTTGCTGAAAGTGCTGTTGTATTATATACATATTTTGGGTAATCCAATTGCAACTCAATTTAGACTCAAGTAAAGATCACTGTTTCTTAAGGCATTGTCTACAGACTCCATGAAGTTCCTTTTCTCTGTATAGATTTTTTCCATCCAAGTCACTGTTCACTTTACTCAGCAACCTGTTTCAAGTTTGTATGTGTTAGAATATTTTAATGTTTAGATTAGCAATAAAGTCTTGCTTGTGCTCAAAAATAATTTGACCGTGGTGTATTTTGATAAATAATCTCGCCACTTGATTTTTTCAAAGATGCAGCCCTCAAGCTATACCTAAAATATGAGATATTATTTTCAATAAGCCATGAGAATAATATTACTCCAATAAGTGAATTAATCATAATTCCCTTTTTAAAGCTAATTCCTTACAACAGAAATGGTGAGCGGATACAACAAGACGTTGTATTATGATGGTGGAGACTTTTATTCAGACTAATAATCTAATTATTTGTCCTTTATCTTTCTATTTCTTTCTTTTTTATTTTCTCCCCTTTTTCTCCCCAATTTGGAGGGCCTATCCCAATGTGCTCTAAATCCTTGTGGTGGCATAGTAACTCGCCTCAATCCAGGTGGAAGAGGACGAATCTCAGTTGCCTCCGTGTCTGAGATGTCAATCCACACATCTAATCACGTGGCTTTTTGAGCACGTTACCGCGGAGACATATCGAAATACCACCAACTCATCAGTTGCAACATACAAGGGGACTGGGTTTTGGACCATTGCTACTCTCCCTTCCGGGATGGCTACAGATCCCACCCCTGCCCACCATTTGGCAAATCGGACCACTCTTCTGTTCTCCTTCTGCCCGCTGACAGGCAGAAACTGAAACAGGAAGCACCCGCCCTCAGAATGATCCAGTTCTGGTCAGACCAATCAGAGTGTATGCTACAGGACTGTTTTGATCACGTGGACTGGGAGATGTTCCGGTCTGCCTCTGATGACAACATTGAGGTCTACGTTAATACCGTAACATGTTTCATCAGGAAGTGCAAAGATGATGTAGTGCCACCCCAAACAATAAAGATCTACCCTAACCAGAAACCATAGATTAATAGTGATGTTCGTGTTGGCACTTAATATGCGGACCTCCGCTTTTAATTCCAGGAACTTGGAGGAGCGTAAACAAGCCAGTTATGCCTACCGCAAAACTATCAGAGCAGCCAAACGGCAATACAGGGACAAGATTGAAACACTGACTCTAGAAGCATGTGGCAGGATATTAATATCATCACAGACTTCAAAGGGAATAAAAACTCTGCCGTGAACACCGTTGCCTCTCTCCTGGATCAGTTTAAAACTTTTAATGCTCAGGGAAAAAACGGCACCCTCGTGGAGAGAGCTCCCGCAGCCGAAGCTACAGAGGTTTGTTCAGTCTCCGTCTCTGTAGTAGATGTAACCCGATCCTTGTCCAGACGGCACTCCGGGCCATGTCTTCAGAGCGTGCCCTCTCCTTGTCTGTGGTGCCCACATGCGTCCACCATTGTGCCTGTACCAACGCAATCCAAAATCACTTAATTAAATTACCATTAGGTGTCCCGTTGCTCTGACCCCCATTATCAGCAAATGCTTTGAGATGCTAATCAGAGATTATATCTGCTCTAAACTGAGTCCAGTGAGGAAGGCAGCACACTTACTGCAACAACCGCTACACTGATGATGTCATTGCATCTACACTACACACTGCTCTCTCTCCCACCTGGAAAAAAGGAACACATATATGAGAATTCTGTTTGTAGACTACAGCTCAGCATTCAACATCATATTGCCCTCCAAGCTTGATGTGAAACTCCGGGCTCTGGCCTTAAACAGCTAACTGTGCAGCTGGATCCTGGACTTCCTGTCAAGCAGACACCATGTGGTTAGAATGGGCAGCAACATCTCCTCATCACTGACCCTCAAAACTGGAGCCCTGCAGGGCTGTGTTCACAGCCCACTCCTGTATTCCCTGTACACACATGAATGTGTGAAAACACATAGCTCCGATGCCATCATTAAGTTTGCTGATGATACGACGGTGGTAGGTCTGATCACTGACAATGATGAAACATTACAACAACATACAGAGAGGAGGCGCACACACTGACACGCTGGTGTCAGGAGCACAACCTCTCCCTCAACGTCAGCAAGACCAAGGAGCTTGTGGTGGACTTCAGGAGAAAAGACACCGGTGTAAAGAGTCAGCAGCTTCAAGTTCCTCAGTGTCCACATCACTGTCTGTTTGTTGAACATGACATCCGTCCACACTGAGGCCATTGTGAAGAAGCCTCTTCTTCCTGAGATGGCTGAGGAAGTTTGGAATGAACCACCACATCCTCACACAGTTCTACATCAGCACTGAAGAGAGCTAGAGAGAAATGGGGCAACTACTTAGTGTTTTTGGGGTCTCTCGAGGAGGTGCTGTGGATTGAGTGGTTTAGTTTTAATAATACATTATTATTATTATATTTTCTTTTTTTTGTTTTGTTTTGTGTGTATTCCTATTTGTGACCACAGGGGTGTTCATTGGTGACCAGGGTGGGGTGGTTAATTAGAGAGGGGTAATAGTGGGGGGTTAAATGTGATTCAATGTATATATGTTGTATTTTATTTCTTTTTGATATGTCTATGAATCAATACAAAATTGGACTTGCACATTTTAAAATGTATCTATGTTTTGTCTCTCCATATGTATGTTTTGTCTCTCCATATGTATTATGTTATTTTAATCAAGAAATGATTTGTTTAAAAGTAATTTAATATATCCAGCATGAAATAGTGAAAGGAAGCAGAGTGAAGGAAGCAGTAAACACCCAGCTGGGACGTCTTCCCGAGGTGGACTGTGGGCAATTAACCATTGCTGAGTGTACATCAAATGTACACTCGAAATTAGTGCATTTTGGGTAAGAATGAGTGATCAAAAGTAGGGAACGAGTGACTCACTCAGAATTAGGACACTCCTAAAAAATGTCAGACACTCCAAATAGAGTACAATATAGACGATAGGGGTGGTTTCAGACACAGCGTGTGTTCCACGACTGGGGTTGGTACCCCAGAGATTGGTGTACAGAGTGGTGGTACTGCTGTACAGAACTAATCATTTTAATTCTTTCGACACTGAAAACTGTAACTACACTGATATAAGTATCCATGTAGGACTTTGAAAGCTATGAAATAGCAAAACTAGGGATTAATAAAGCATGATCTTGCTTTGGTTTATATTTCAGCATTATATATAAGGTTCTTGTGGGGCATTTTCACCATAATAATTACTAAAAGTGTTTCCAATCCTTTCTTCTTATTGACAAATTCATTCATTCTCTGACCAGGAGCCCTTAAAGCAATAGTTCACCCAAAAATTTAAATTCTCATTATTTACTCACTCTCATGCCACCCCAGATGTGTATGACTTTCTTTCATCTTCTGACCTCAAATTAAGTATTACTCGTATTATTCACTTATCGCGATTCAACTGCGCACATATTCCACCTGCATCCGCGTTCTATTTTTATCGCGATTAAACTACGTGCATTTTTCAGCGAGCCCCAGTTTTTTTTCCTCTGCGGTACACAGATTATTGCATCGATCTCAAAGCACCGCTTATCAAGAACAACCAACAACAAAATCAATTGCGTGAGGGATTCACATCAATCTCAAACCCTCACTGCTCAGGAACAACCAACGACAACAAAATATTTGCGGTAAGTCATGGCATCCACTCATGTTATTTCTTCCTGCATTGCATGTCACATGTTTTCAGTAGCCTCCTCTGTCAGCAGTGAGGGATTCACATGTGATAAATGTAAGTGTGGCAGCGGGGGTGTGGTCAAGTGCCCGTCAGGAGAGAGGGAAGCGGTAAGGGCACTTATACCTGAGCTAAATCATGTCTAACACCTGTCTCTAATTCCAGTGAGCATGGGGAGAGTGGATAAAAGACCCACGCCACCAACACTTGGGGGAGAGAGTGACATGCGTCAGTCTAGTGTTGACATGTCCCGAGAACCATGACTAAATGTTAATAGAGAAGTTTATGTTTATGTGGATGTGGTGTATAAGAATTGTGAGCACTGCTGTGGCCATTAAACCCCACTTGAGAAGAGTATTACATCTTCGTCTCCTCCTTGACATCATACCTCGTTAAGGTAAGGAATTAGTCAGGCTGACGGAGAAGTTTAATGAGTTAGAGACTTGCATCCGAATGATAGTGGAGGTCAGTGAGAAAGAGAAGCTGGTAGATACTGTTTCGGATGCGAGTAGTCCAGAGAGCAACATACACACTTTGGTTCCAGCTGTAGAGCCCCTGCAGCAGGGCATTTGGGTGACGTCTCGGCAGCATACTCGCTCAGCAAAGAGACACCACTCTCCTGTTCCTGTTAGGGTTTCCAACTGATTCTCCCCACTCAATGATACACCCACTGAGAATTATTTTGAAAGAGCCCTTGTTATTGGCGATTCTATTGTAAGGAAATTGGAATAGGGACTCCAGCCACTATTGTTAATTGCATTTCGGTTACCAGAGCATCTGACATCAAATCAAATGTACAAGTGCTGGCTAATGCTAAATGTAGATTTTCTAAAATGGTTATCCATGTCAGCACTAACGATGTCCGGCTTCACCAGTCGGAGATCACTTAAAATAATGTAAAAGGGGTGTGTGAATTTGCAAAAACAATGTCAGACACTGTAATATGCTCTGGTCCCCTCCCTGCTCATCGTGGTGACTAGGTTTATAGTAGATTAGTGTCACTGAATGGCTAGATGTCTGAGTGGTGTCTGAAGAATAAAATAGGATTTATAGACAATTGGAAGAGTTTATGGGGTAGACCTGACCTGCTAAAGAGACATGGACTCTATCCCTCCAGGGAAGGTGCCGGTCTCCTCTCTAGTAATTTGTCTCATAGTCTTAATAATGATAGTATTTGACTAACTGGGGCCCAGGTCAGGAAGCAGACAAACTGGTTAATCCGAACGTCTGCTAGCTGCCTTGAGATGTCACATAGTTCACATAAACTACAATACACATAGACAGTATTTCCTAGATATCTCTTAGAGACTGTGTCTGATCTCCGAACTACCAAACACAATACCCTCACTAAATCATTTAGAAAAAATTTGATTAAGGTCAAACTTGAACAAAACAAACAAAAAAAAAATACACATCATATAAAAATAGGGCTATTAAACATTAGATCTCTTTCTACCAAAGCACTAATTGTTAATGAAATGATTACAGATAATAGATTGGATGCGCTCTGTTTGACTGAAACCTGGCTTAAACCGGATGAATATATTAGTTTAAATGAATCTACTCCCCCAGGTTATTGTTATAAACATGAGCCTCATCTGAAAGGTGGTGGAGGAGGTTTCGCTACAATTTACAGTGACATTTTTGGTGTTACTCAGAGGACAGGATATAAATTGAAGTCTTTTGAACTAATAATGCTTAATGTGACACCGTCAGATATAAATAAAAAATCTCTGTTATCTTTTGTCCTTGCTACAATGTATAGATCACCCGGGCCTTATTCTGAATTTCCTTGGTGAATTTGCAAATTGTTTATTAGATATTGTACTGTAGATAGAGCTTTAATTGTTGGTAACTTCAACATTCACATAGATAATGAAAATGATACATTGGGATTAGCATTTATCGATATTCTCAACTCTCTTGGAGTCAGACAACATGTAACAGGACCTACTCATCGCCATAATCATACACTAGATTTAATTCTGTGATATGGAGTTGATGTTGATAATATAGAAATTCTGCAGCAGAGCGATGACATCTCGGATCATTACCTCGTCTCTTGTATGCTGCAATCAGCTAATGTTAAGCAAGCATGCTATCGTTCAGGTAGAACTATTCTTTCGACCACTAAAGATAGCTTCACTAATAATCTTCCAGATCTATCTCATACACTCAATAAACCCCAAAGCCCAGAAGAACTTGATGAAATAACAAAAAATATAAATGCAGTCTTCTCTAGCACTCTTGATATTGTCTCCCCACTTCGATTAATGAAAATGAAAGAAATAAGCCCTGCACCATGGTACAATGATCACACTCATGCTCTCAAGAGAGCAGCTCGGAAAATGGAGCGCATGTGGAAAAATACAAAATTAGAAATATTTGTGGTGCATGGAAGGATAGTCTCTGTAGCTACAGACAGGCACTAAAAGCTGCCAGGTCAGCATATTTTAGTAAACTCATAGAAAATAACCACAACAATCCTAGGTGTTTATTCAGTTCTGTGGCTTAATTGGTTAGGAATAAAACCTCAACAGAACCAGATATTTTGTCGCAGCACAAGAGTAATGACTTCATGAATTTCTTTACAGATAAAATTTAAATAATCAGAAATAAAATTGGAATTATGCATCTGTCATAGCACCTCAGAAAACAGTGTCTAATAATTTTCCTCAGGTGCATCTTCAATTCTTCTCTGTCATAGGTCATGAAGAGCTAACAAAATGTATCGAAACATCAAAAGACACAACATTTTTGTTAGATCCTATACAAACTAAGCTCTTAAAAGAGGTATCTCCTGTACAGAGTTTCCGCTAGAAAAAAATGGTGCCGGTCAAAGTGACCGGCAGAGGTTTCGTTTTACGGACATTTTGATGATATGCCGGTCAAATATATCACCTCTTAATTAGTCAAGTTGAGGAAAACTGGAGGCAGTCTATGTAACTTAAAAAATGACACAATCAGGCCGTATAGAATGCAACTTATTATTATTATTAGCTTAACTTTCAAATAGACGAAAAAAAAAACATGAACGTCCGATTGGCGTCAATCAACGCCAATTGTTTTTTACTGTGGTTTCACACACATTCACTTTTTGAAACATTGAGGCACGGATGTACCTAATACAAATAAATAAAACATCTCCAGTTAACTAGCAGATCATTCATTTAGTCCGTTATTAAATAAGAGATCTAGCGCTAAAATCTGTTGTTTTTGAAATCAAGCTGAGCGCTCGTGTCTGCTGCTATCAGTTGCATGGACGACGCTGCTGCGCGAATGGCGCAATCTTCACTAGGACGACGCGTTTCAATCTATCGCCGTTGCGGAGACTCTCTATTAATTCGGTGAAATCACAAAATAAAATGCACACAAACGTGTCCCTGCTTGATATAGACTGTAACCATGCACTGATGAACATAGGCTATTCAGTTTTGATGATAGAGAAAAAAACTGCACGCAATGCGCGGATTAGAAGCACTGATCTATAATGAGATGTTCCTGATTCACCATCGTCCGTCGCGTCTGGCCTCTGAAAAAGCTTTTAAAGCTAGTCTGCCTGGGCCTGGCCATATTTGAAACGTCTCACTCAATCGTTCGTTGTTTAGGTCTATATTGCAGCCGTTTTAGGCGTGCGCTTTATTTGAAATGCAGCATGCGATGTTGTTTCAAAACTTTCAAACGATAGAGCCTGTTCCTTTATAACATAGCAAGAGATCGGTGTATTTTTGCTTTATACATTTTAGGCTTATTCTCAAATTCAGATTGTGTTAGGGGGACGGGATTATTAGGCAATTTTAATCGGACAATTTGACCGGAGAGATTTAATTTTGTCGGACATTTAATTTTTTTACCGGCCAATGTCCGGTAATTACCGGACAACGGAAACCCTGCTCCTGTAATTTCAGAACCTCTTCTTAATATTATTAACTCCTCGCTATGCTTAGGACATGTCCCAAGAAACTTTAAAATGGCAGTTATCAAACCACTTATTAAGAAGCCACAACTTGATCCTGGAGAACTGGCTAACTATAGACCAACTTCAAATCTCCCGTTTATGTCAAAAACACTAGAAAAGGAAGTATCCTCCCAAATATGTTCATTTCTACAGAGAAATAGTATATATTAAGAATTTCAGTCAGGATTTAGGCCTCATCACAGTACAGAGACTGCACTTATCAGAGTTACAGATTACTTGCTCTTATCAACTGATCGCAGCTGCATTTCTCTTCTAGTGCTTTTAGATCTTAGTGCTGTATTCGACACAATAGATCACACACATTCACTTGAATAGGCTAGAGAATTATGTTAGCATTTGTGGAGTTGCATTAGCATGGTTTAGGTCATATTTAGCGGAACGCTACTACTTTGTCTATGTAAATGAGGAATTGTCAAACCAAACAAAAGTAAAATATGGAGTGCCACAGTGATCAGTTTTAGGGCCTCTGCTTTTATCCTTGTATATGCTTCCCCTGGGAGATATTATCAGGAATCGCGGAATACTTTATATTTCTTCAAAACCTGATGAGATTTCACAATTCTCCAAATTAGCAGAGTGTATCAATGAAATAAAATATTGGATGGCCAGAAATTTCCTTCGACTCAATTCTGACAGAGGTACTAATTATTGGACCAAAAAACTCCACTACTGTAACCCGCACACACACACACACACACACAAGACGAGACAGTCACAATGTGAGTAAACACTGCTTTTATTAAAGAGCAGGCGAAGGTACAGTGGGGAAAATCCAGAGGGAGAATCGTCGAGGAAGCGTAGGGTCAAAAGCCGGGGAATCAAAGTAGAGAAAAGGGGCAAATCCGGGAGAGCGTGGTCAACGAGAGCGGGAGGTCGAAGCCGGGAATCAGACACAACTAGACGGGACTAGTGGGAGCAAAAGACAGGGGAACAAGGGGATCTGGCAAGCTAAGGGGTAAACTAGAGGAGTACAAAACTAGACGAGACTAGCGGGGGGCAAAGATACGGGAAACTAAACACAATAGCCAACCGGTGTGAAACGAATGTGCTGTGATATAAATAGGGGAACTAACGAGCGGTGCAGGTGTAACGAATAAAGGGGTGATTGAGACGAGTGCAGGTGTACATAATGTTCTGGCGATTGGGAGCGGGCATGTGAGCCCGAGGGGGGAGATAGTGTGAGCTCGTAGGAGCAAAAACGAGCGTGCAAGCACAAGCGAGTAAAACGGGCGTGGAAGCCCAAGGGAGCAAAATGAGCGAGGAAGCTCGAGGGGGCGGAGCGAGGGAGCGGGGTTCGTGACAGTACTCCCCCCTCTATAACGGACGGCTCCTGACGGCCGCGCTCGGTTGCGAGGAGCGCGACCTCTGGGAAGTGGTGCTGGACGATCCCAACAAACAAAAAACCCTGAACAGACAACCCACAAAACACATAAACAAAATTGAGGGCAGTCCAAGGGGCACAGAGGGAAATGAGACAGTCCATGGGGTCAATAGCCAGTTTCAAGGCAAGGTCAGGGGGAACATAGCGGACAGGCGGGTGGTCGGGAGATCTAGGGGGCAGCCATAGGGCAGAGACTGGGTCAGGGGGTCTGGAAGGCGACTGGAGGACAGGGACTGGGTCCGGGGGTCTGGAAGGTGACCACCGGACAGGAATAGGGTCCGGAGGCCAGGGAAGAGGCCACAGGACAGGAAGAGGGTCAGGAGGCCAGGGAAAAGGCCACAGGGCAGGAAGAGGGTCAGGAGGCCACCGGACAGGGTCAGGAGGCCAGGGAAGAGGCCACAGGACAGGGAGAATGTCAGGAGGCCACCGGACGGGGTCAGGGGCCCAGGGAAGAGCCGTGATAGGCAGAGCCGTGGAGGACTTGGGAGAGGCTCGAGGGGGGGAGCCATGAAAGACTCAAGAGACGGAGCCCCGAGAGGCTCGGGAGGAGGATTAGCCCTGGAAGACTCGAGAGACGAAGCTCCGAGAGGCCGGAGGGGAGGAGGAGCCCTGAGAGACTCGAGGGATGGAGCCCTGAGAGGCTCGAGGGGAGGAGGAGCCCTGAGAGGCTTGGAAGGAGGTGGAGCCCTAAAAGACTCGAGAGGAGAAGCCCTGAGAGGCTTGAGGGGAGGAGAAGCCCTGAGAGACTCGAGAGGGGAAGCAGCCCTGAGAGATTCGAGAGGCGAAGCCGTGAGAGGCTTGAGGGGTGGAGCCCTGAGAGACTCGAGAGGCGAAGCCGTGAGAGGCTTGAGGGGTGGAGCCATGAAAGGCTCGAGGGGAGGAGGAGCCCTGAGAGGCTCGAGGGGAGGAGGAGCCCTGAAAGACTCGAGAGGGGAAGCCCTGAGAGGCTTGGGAGGGGAGGAGCCCTGAGAGACTCGAGAGGCGAAGCCGTGAGAGGCTTGAGGGGTGGAGCCCTGAAAGACTTGAGAGGAGAAGCCCTGAGAGGCTTGGAAGGAGGGGGAGCCCTGAGGGGCTCGAGGGGTAGAGCTCTGGGAGGCTCGAGAGACTTGAAAGGCAGAGCCCTGGGGGGCTTGGGAGGTAGAGCCCTGGGAGGCTCGAGAAACGGAGCCCTGGGAGGCTCGAGAGGAGGAGCCCTGGGAGGCTCGAGAGGCGGAGCCCTGGGAGGCTCGAGAGGAGGAGCCCTGGGAGGCTTGAGAGGAGGAGCCCTGGGAGGCTCGAGAGGAGGAGCCCTGGGAGGCTCGAGAGGCATGGGCGCTGGCTCCTTGGCCGTGGCAGGCATGGGCGCTGGCTCGCTGGCCGTGGTGGGCATGGGCGCTGGCTCGCTGGCCGTGGTGGGCATGGGCGCTGGCTCGTTGGCCGTGGCGGGCATGGGCGCTGGCTCGCTGGCCATGGCGGGCATGGGCGCTGGCTCGCTGGCCGTGGCAGGCATGGGCGTTGACTTGCTGGTCGTGCCAGGCTTCGAGGCTGGGGCCGTGACAGGCCTCGGGACTGGGGCCGTTTCAGGCTTCGGGACTGGGGCCGTCTTAGGCTTCGGGACTGGGGCCGTGACAGGCTTCGGGACTGGGGCCGTGTCAGGCTTCGGGGCTGTGGCCGTGTCAGGCTTCGGGGCTGGGGCCGTGTCAGGCTTCGGGACTAGGGCCGTGTGAGGCTTCGGGACTGGGGCCGTGTGAGGCTTCGGGACTGGGGCCGTGTGAGGCTTCGGGACTGGGGCCGTGTGAGGCTTCGGGACTGGGGCCGTGACCGGCTTCGGGACTGGGGCCGTGGTAGGCTTCGAGACGGGGGCCGTGGTAGGCTTCGAGACGGGGGCCGTGGTGTGGAACGCTGGTTCAGTTTCTGCCTCCCCCACAGTAAACGAGGAACCAGCGTACAGTAGGACGAGGTCAATAAACTGAGCCAGGTTGAGAGAGCAGCGACCACCAGGCATGAATGATGAGGCTGGCTCATTCAGTCCATATTTAAAAATGTCTTTCAGAGCCACCTCATCAAAATTCACCTGGTTAGCCAGGGCACAAAAATCCACAACATAAGCCTCCATGGGTTGGCTCCCCTGGCGCAAAACCAAGAGTCGGGCCGCTGGCTCCATAATGTCAAGGACGGGGTTATGAGTTACACAACCACTGCCTTGCACGAAAAACTCTTGGTAAGCGCCCGAAGAGCCGTCAAACCTCTCAGGGCGTGGTCATCTCTCCAAACTGTAGCTCCTCGCGCCGAATGTGACGTGCATCTCCGCTCTAGTGAGCTGCGTGAATCCTCCGCGTGGCGCATTGTGACTGTCTACGGTGGGGTTGATTATTCTGTAACCCGCACACACACACACAAGACGAGACAGTCACAATGTGAGTAAACACTGCTTTTATTAAAGAGTAGGCGAAGGTACAGTGGGGAAAATCCAGAGGGAGAATCGTCGAGGAAGCGTAGGGTCAAAAGCCGGGGAATCAAAGTAGAGAAAAGGGGCAAATCCGGGAGAGAGAGGTCAACGAGAGCGGGAGGTCGAAGCCGGGAATCAGACACAACTAGACGGGACTAGTGGGAGCAAAAGACAGGGGAACAAGGGGAGCTGGCAAGCTAAGGGATAAATTAGAGGAGTAGAAAACTAGACGAGACTAGCGGGGGGCAAAGATACGAGAAACTAAACACAATAACCAACCGGTGTGAAACGAATGTGCTGTGATATAAATAGGGGAACTAACGAGCGGTGCAGGTGTAACAAATAAAGGGGTGATTGAGACGAGTGCAGGTGTACATAATGTTCTGGCGATTGGGAGCGGGCATGTGAGCCCGAGGGGGGAGATAGTGTACGAGCATGTGAGCTCGTAGGAGCAAAAACGAGCGTGCAAGCCCGAGGGAGCAAAACGAGCGAGGAAGCTCGAGGGGGCGGAGCGAGGGAGCGGGGTTCGTGACAACTACAATATAATTTGACTCTCGATGGATGTACTGTTACATCATCTTCAACAGGTGTTATATTTTAAACCAGTCTGTCCCTTGAAAATCAAATTACCAATGATTGTAGAACAGCATTCTTCCTCCTGAGAAATATTGCTAAATTATGGCACATGTTCTCTGTTGCTGATGCCGAAAAACGAATTCATGCATTCATGACCTCAAGTCTAGATTATTGTAATGCATTACTGGGAGGATGTCCAGCAAGATCAATAAATAAACTTCAATTGGTTCAAAATGCAGCAGCCAGAGTGCTAACGAGAACCAAGAAATATGATCATATTAGCCCCATTTTATCATTGTTACATTGGCTACCTGTTAAATTTCGTATTAATTAAAAAATTCTGTTAACTACGTACAAAGCTTTGAATGGTCTAGCTCCACAGTACTTAAGTGACCTTCTACCACACTATATTCCATCACGTTCATTACGATCACAAAATTCTGGCCTGTTAATAGTTCCTAGAATATCAAAATCCACAAAAGGAGGTAGATCCTTTTCATATTTGGCTCCTAAACTATGGTATAGTCTCCCTAACACTTTTCGAGATGCAGACACACTCCCTCAGTTTAAGTCTAGACTAAAGACTCATCTATTTAGCCAGGCATACACCTCTGCAATAAACTGAATGGCATCTATGCTTACATTATTTTATTTGTTTCCCTGTCTCAACCTCGTGACTCCTATCCTGAGGTCACCAGAACCGGCTGGATCAGCACCATTCCTGCTTCGTGTTGGACTCCACTGTTACGTGTCGCTGAATGATGATGACTAAATGCAGCCGGTGCCAGCCAAACATCACTTCAGACTTCAGAGGATGAACTGATGCCAACTCCAACCATAATAAATGGGATACTTCATATGCCATTGTCTGAACCTTGGATTTAGGATGGACCACACCGGACCTCACTGAAATTACCGGCCAGGTTGAACCGCGTTTCACATCCCTGATCTCTGCCTGCATCACCGTAGTATTGATGGACTACGATCTTGAAATGGAATGCATAGACTATCAATTGCCAACAAAAGTCTTCATCAGCCAATTAACAAGGACAATTGCATCTATGTGAACTTCTGCAGTTAATCCAGGCAGCACTTCAAAGACATTGGTCATTAATCTTACAGTTCAAACAAAATCGATGTTTAAATAATGACCTTTAACACTTATTTAGTTTAATAATTTTAAACCATGAATTTAACTATACATAAGTAATATTTACATTATATTCATAATGTTAGCCAGAGAGGAACTGGCCCCCACAGTGAGTCTCTTTTCTCCCAAGGTTATTTTTCTCCATTAATCAACATCTTATGGAGTTTTGTGTTCCTTACCACAGTCGCTTTTAGCTTGCTCACTGGGGTTATTAATACAATTATTATTTAATTACTTATTTTTAAACATGATTACAATCGTATTTTATCTAATTACACAATGATGATTTATCGACATTATAGCATTACAGTTTTATCATCTGTTAATGCCTGATCTTCTGTAAAGCTGCTTTGAAATGATGTGTGTTGTGAAAGGCGCTATACAAATAAAATGGACTTGACTTATCGCACCCTGCTGGTTAAGAAGAATGTCTAGCAATAAATGACAAATAATGATCTGTTTCTCACCCACACCTATCATAACACTTCTGAAGATATGTATTTATCTACTGGAGTCTTATAGATTACTTTTATGCTGCCTTTATGCACTTTTTGGAGCATCAAAACTTTGGCCTACAGAGCAAAAATATTCTTCTTTTTTGCTCTGGAGATGAAAGGAAGTCATACATATTTTGGATGACATTAGTTTGTGTAATTGATGAGTGTATTTTCATATTTGGGTGAACTATCCCTTTAAAGTTATAGCAGGCCATAATTTAATATTCTGTCATCATTCCCTACCCTCATGTTGTTCCAATCCCATGTGACCCTTTGTATTATGTGGAACACAAAATATGTTAGACAGAATGTT